>NW_015386669.1:461171-486456 GCF_001527695.2 Protobothrops mucrosquamatus | reverse complement strand
CCCTGATGGGCTGTACCGTTGGATCCAACTTAAGTGAAACAGGAGGTCCCGTGTAGGACCCAAGTTCAGAGCTGAACACATCTGCAAACTCCTTGCATACGTCAGCAAGGGTCTGTGTTTGCAATTTATTCAGTCCAGTTACCTGAATTCCCAAGGCCTCAAACCAATCGAGTCCAATGAGACTCGTTCGCTCACCCCCACAACCAACACGTCTAGGGGGCCTGCAAAATTCTTGTACTGTACTCTAAGGGTGGCCTCCCCCTTAACGCACACTTTAGAATTTTGGAAATCCGTAAGGATTACATTAGAGAGCCTTAGGGAAACTCTCTGGCCACTGCTGCTGCAGATTTTGTGAAATGTATTGAGGGAAATTATGGATAGGGCAGACCCTGTGTCAAGTTCCATCGATAATGGAATTCCCTGCAATTTCACTTTAAGAGATAGTTTCTTTTTAAGGGGTTTGTGTGTGCCTATTCTTAAAATGTTCCAGCGTGTTGCACAGAACCCCACCCTGTTTTGGCTGGGCACCCTGGTACCTTTCAGATTCAATTCTTCCTTCAGTTGTACCTTCTGTCGACCCAGGCAGACCGCAGCGATGTGGCCCTTCTTCCCGCACGCTCGGCAAATGGCGGAACGGAACCGGCATTCAGCTCGCTTGTGGCGTCCACCGCATCCAAGGCAACAAAGCTCAGCTGGGCCCTTGTCCTGACGATCCTTGGACCTTCTCCCAGCTGCTTGGTAAAGCTTGTCCACCTCTTCTTCAGGATCTTCGTCCGACTCCTCGCGCACGTCTTCCTTGTGAATAGTGGCGGTCTCAGGAGCGTTTCTCTTGGGCCGCATGTTCTTGACCGCCCCGCCGGCAGCTTCTTCAGCCGAAACCTCTCACAGAGCATTTTGGAAGGAAACATCTTCCCTGGCGAACAGTCTCTGCTGCAATTCTGTGTTTCTCAGTCCGCATACAAAACGATCGTGAAGCCTTTCTTCTAAGTCCTTGAAGTCGCACGGTTTGGCTGCTCTTCTCAAGGCCGCAATGTAGTCTTTTGCTGATTCTCCAACTCGCTGATCTCTCTGTTGAAATGTGTGCCTCCAAGCCATGACTGATTGCTTGGGCTGAAAGTGTTCCTTTAAGGTTTTCTTAAGGTCGGAGTATGATACCGTTTCCAGCGAGTCTGGGGAGATTAAGCTCTCGGCGATCTCAAAGGCGTCTTGCCCACAAACGCACAACAATGTGGCAGCCTTTAAGCCTTCCTCTCAAATCTGGTTTATGCGAAAATACGTCTCGACTCTTGCCACGTAAGATTCCCACCTCTTGGGGTGAGAGACGTCGAATTCTTCTAAACGCCCAACTTTAGCCATGATCGATGGTCAAGTTTCTTCTTCTTCAGCCGCACGCACCCTCCAGCGATTTCGTACTGGCAGGATAACGCTGACTTCCACGCCGTTTCTTTCCCGGACTTCTTTGGGTGAGTCTTCTAGCTTTTCTTAGCTGTAGAGGCTGAATCCCACCTTCGTCGCCAGTGTTAAGTCCTGGGAATAATGGCGCTTGAGACGAATCATCTCCATGTTCAGAAATAACAAACGAGGTGAGATGCTTGTTGGTCTCGTCTCCGTGCGTCCGGAGATAAATATGGGAGACTAGGGGCCCGTTCAAGTTGGTTAGTACTCCGCCCGAAAAGGGCGGAACGCGTACGCGTCAAGGCTGGCGCCGCTCAGTCTGGTCCCGGGCAGCTTCTGCAAATGCCCGGGACTCTTGCAACGTCCTGAGCCTGCCTCTTGCAGGCTCAGGACACAACACTATTCTTTTGAAAATATGTTTGAATTAGGTTATTTTTCTTCCACAAAGGAGAAGTAAGACCTCAGTTGCTTTGGGGAATAGACTGACCCCCTTTTTTTGGTGACAGTCACTCAAATATTAGAGAAGATTGCTATCATGTCACTCCTAGTCCTTCTCTTTGTTAGACTAGACATACCTAGTTCAAGCAACCACTCTTGTTATGGTTTAGTCTCCAAACTCCTTATCAACTTTGTTGCTCTCCTGTGTACTTTCTTGAGAAATCTATGTTGGCTCTTAAGAATCATGATGCTTGCCTTCATAATGCTTATGAATATTCAGCTTTCTTTCTAAGGTTACCAATGTTAGCTTCCTGGTTAAAATTTACTGGGATCCACTTTCTTTTACCATATCCTTGCTGGCCTGCCCCCTCCCCTCCTCTGTTGTGCTCATTTCTGGTTTGTGCTGCTGACATTACCTCCTCCATCGGATGAAAGGAACACGGGTGAAACACAGATAGTCCTTGACTCACAACTGAGACCAAAACTTACATTGAAGAGCAGTGGTGCGGTGGTTAGAATGAGGTATTGCAGGCTAATTCTGCCAGTTCAATCCTGACCAGCTCAAGGTTGACTCAGCCTCCCATCCTTCTGAGGTCGATAAAATGAGGACCCAGATTGTTGCAGGCAACAGGCTGACTCTGTAAACCATTTAGAGAGAGCTGTAAAGCACTGTGAAGCGGTATATAAGTCTAAGTGTTGTTGCTATTGCTATTGCTGAGCAAGGCAGTTATTGAGTCATGATTATATGACTTATTTTGTCACAGTTGTTAAACAAATCACTATGGCTGTTAAATGAATCCTGTGGTCACTAAGGAAATCCAGCTTCCCTCACTGATTTTGCTTGTCAGAAGCCGCCTGGAAGATTCCAAATGGCAACCACATGACCCAGGCTGTGGTGTGAGAACTGGTCATAAGTCACTTTTTTCAATACCATTCTAACTTCAGTCGTTAAACAAATGGTTGAAAGTCAAGGACTACCTATAGCAGTTGAGTTCCTATGCTTTTTGAAATCATATTTCAAGATTTCTCCATCTTAACTGGACCCATCATCTCCCTTGTTTATTCTTGCTATCGACATATTTGAAGAACTCTTTCTAGCTGGATCTGCCACCCCCTTCTCCTTTTGATTATTATTATGGTTAATAAGTTTGAAGTTACAACATTAACTCCTCTGTATGCATGTATCCTTTTGCTTTTGTTGACTAGCCAGAATGAAATTTATTTTTGAAACCCTGTTGCTGACTAACCTGAATGGGACCAGGATGAAAGCAGATGTACCGTAATTGAAGAACTGGAGCTGTCATAAGCATGGGCGAAAACAAGAGACAACTGTGCATATGGTGTGTGTGTGTGTGTGGGGGGAAATCACTATGGTTGTCATCACTGCTGCAAAAGGGGGAATGCCAGGGGGCTGCAGAGCCAGCCTGCAGAGTCAAGAAGAAAGAAATGGAGGCACTCGCAGACACCCCTTTCCCAGATCAAGAGAAAATCCCTGGCTGAAGCCTACTTTGGCATCTTCTGAGCACGTGGGGGGAGGGCGTTCATCAGAGCGGTGGGCGAGCAGCCTTGGGATCAGATGGAAACTAACAACAGCTGCAAAAGTGAGGGGGGGTCAGCTTTCTGAAACCTTGTGCACATTTACAGACATTTCTCACCCCCCTCCATACCTTTCCTGGTTCAAGTGAAACCTGTTTTCAGAAAAGGACTAGGTAAGGTGCTGGTTGCCATGGTGTCTCTTCCTGCCCCCCTTCCCCTGTCCTCTTCACCCACACAGATGGGACACAGCTGTTGAGCCGGAGCCAACATATGTGCCTCTGAGAGACTTGGGTCTGGGGCGGCGGGTGGGCTTCAGAGGCGAGAAACCTCCCCTATTGCTGGCACTTGGAGGGAGGGCCAGAGGCCACATGGAGGAGGGGTGAAGAGGAATGCTTCAGGGGACTTTCTAGAGGTGGTTATACTGAGCTGGTCCATTTTTCCAAAAGAGACAAACAGCAGTCTCACCTGTCGATCTCTTGGATAGGAAAGGAGACCAGAGGGAGATGAAAGAACTCTTTCACATTGGGGTGGTGGTGGACCTTTTCAAGAGAGAAGAGGTCAGTTGAGGCATTTGGCTCTGCAGGGACCAATGGAAAAGCAGTTGCAGTTCCCAGATCTTTGGGTAGAGTCTCTGAAGGAAGATTGGATCCCTGATCCTTCTGGGTTATTACAAGCGAGTGATCAGATGAAGAGACCTGAATTCTTTGGTAGCCTCACACTGCAATGAGCAAGGACACACATTCAACTTTGCAGCTTTTAAGATTGTTCGACGAGCAGGTACAAAAACAGCCAGGGAAGTGATGGAAGCCTGGGAAACAGGCTCCTCGTCAGTCAACAGGAACGCTGACTTACCACCAGCCTATCAAGTACTTAGAAGGCGAGGGCTGGGCAGCACAAGAAAATGACAGCCAACCACTTAAAAGCCAGCCATCAACACACCCCAATCAATAGACAAGCTCAGGATCCCAAAAGATCTTGACAAACTCGAACTATGGGCCCTATCCAACAAAATGAAATTTAATGTGGAGAAAAGCAAAGTTTTACATTTAGGCAGGAAAAACCAAAGGCACAAATACAGATTGGGAGAGATCTGGCTTAAAAATAGTAACTGTAAGAGGGACCTTGGAGTCCTAGTGGATGATCACTTGACTATGAGACAGCAGTGTTCAGCAGAAGCCAAAAAAGCTAATACAATCCTGGGCTGTATAAACAGAGGCATAGAATCAAGATCACACAAAGTATTAGTATCGCTTAATAAAACCTTAGTAAGACCACATCTGGAATACTGCAACCAATTTTGGTCACAATATTACAAAAAAGATGTTGAGAGTTTGGAAAAAATTCAGAGAAGAGCAACTAAGATGATCAAAGGCCTGGAGACTAAAACATATGAAGAATAGCTGCAGGACCTAGGTTTGGCTAGTCTAAAAAAAAGAAGAAATAGGGGAGACGATAGTAGTATTCCAGTATTTGAAGGGCTGCCACAAAGAAGAGGGGGTCACATTATTCTCCAAAGCACCAGAGGGCAGGACAAGAAACAATGGTTGGAACTGACCAAAGAGAGAAGCAACCTGGAATTAAGGAGAAACTTCCTAACAGTGAGGACAATCAGTGGAACAGCTTGCCTTCAGAAATCATGGGCGCTCCATCACTGGAGATTTTTAAGAAGAGGCTAAACAGTCACTTATCTGAAATGGTTCTCCTGTTTGAGCTGGACTAGAAGACCTCCAAGGTTCTATTCTATTCTATTCTATTCTATTCTATTCTATTCTATTCTATTCTATTCTATTCTATTCTATTCTATTCTATTCTAGTCTAGTCTAGTCTAGTCTAGTCTAGTCTAGTCTAGTCTAGTCTAGTCTAGTCTAGTCCCATCTAAAAATCCACGTACAACAGGCACTATAAATACCACACACAGAACAGCATGCACTCTGAAGATGGGCTCCAGCACACGTCCAAAAGCTCGGAGGACTAAACCTCTTATCCCAGTGACAGACCCAGATTGGATCCTACAAGCCACTTCAATTGGCTGCAGCTTCCTGGATTAGGAAATAGTTTTCCCCAGGGATGCCAGAGGTTGAACACAGCACCACTGCCTGCTGTGTTCCAGTGGGGCCTGAATCCTGCAGGAGAGGCAGCCTGGCCCTCTTCCCTGGCTCCCCCCATGCCATGAAATAGATTGGGTCAGGAGGCATGGAGGCATTTATCCCCTTTCTTGACTCAGGAGGAGGACAGGAGTTTGAGGAAAGGGAGGGCTGGTACATATGGGTTCCAGAAAGAGGGTCTCAGAATATGGTCCAGGGCTCCCTCCCCTACTCAAGACTATTGGCCTCAATTTCAGCCCTTCTTACTAATGCCCTGCTATGGGCACTAATTAAATGAGGGATGTTTGGAGAAGCTTTTTGTTTCTGAAAATTTGAAAGGACTTTTAGCTAGTTCCTTAGGTTTGACCTCAGAAAGAAATATATTAAGGACCACCAGTAGCTCTCCAATGTCAACGGTACAAGTACTACAGCACAGGAGAACAAAGCAACTGCCTGGTTGTTTGCTTGCAGGTGTTTCGTTACCAGCTATGCAAATGGGTCTAGGACAGCTCGCCATGGCCAACTCACTGCAGCCCACAAGCCATGGCCAACTTTCTGCAGCCAACTCACCATGGGACAATTGTCCACGGGACAAGAGTTACACTAATATTGAAGAAATGGTGGAATAGAATATCAAAGGATGCCAAAGGAGGGACAAAATGAAATCCAAATGGCAAAAAATTAAAATATTGTTTTAATTGTTTTAAGTAATTAAATTGAATTGTTGAATTATCTTGTGGTGAGTGTTTCCATGGTGAGTTGGCCTGCAACCAATTGGCCATGGGGAGTGGTCCCATTCCATATGCAAACAGCCAAACTCAGAGAGTGCCAAGGACTCTGCAGTTCAGCCTTCTCTTCAGCTGAGAACCAAGTGAGTCATTCCTTGGACACCAGTTCAGCCCTGGACATTAGTAGAAGCCAAAGGCCTGGTGAGAGTAAGTCGAGTGGACACATGAAACATGAACACCCAAGGATGGGCAGTGGGGTGGACAACAGGAGGAGTGACACTGTCTGAGGCCTGGTCACAATGAGGAAGAGGCAAGAGGCTGGAGAGTTACCATCTCAGCTTTTGTCTTTTGGACACAGAGAAAGAAGAGAGAAAGAGAGAGAGAGGCTGAATTATATCATGGCCTGACAAGGAATGTCCACCAAGGAACAGCTGTGAAGGTGAGCAGGCAGCAGCTTCCATCTCTCTGCCTCGAAGGCAGCACTAAAATTTTTGGCCTGGCCTTTTTTGTCTGGCCATCTCATTTAGGATCCTTGGCAGGATGAGCAGCTGCTGGCGGAGACAACAGAATACCTGCTCTTTGGGAAGGAATCCTCACTATCTCTGGGTTGTGTGATGCTATGCGAGAATGGCCAGGAGGAGACAGGAGGACAACAGCAGGCTAGACAACTGGCATGTAGCAAATATTTCAGAAGGGAGCTTCCCTAGTTTTCCAGAGAGTAAAAGGAAAGAGAAATATGTTTACTACATGAAGCAGAAAGAGAGGAGAGAAATACCGATTCCAAATTGATGACGTATTTGACCCCACCTTCAGGTTTTGCCTAGTCTTCTCCTATAAGTACCATTTTATACTGCATTGGTGAGACCACACTTAGAATACTCCATCCAGTTCTGATCAACATGATACAAAAAAGATGTTGAGACTCAGAAATAGTGCAGAGAAGAGCAACAAAGATGATTAAGGGGCTGAAGGCTAAAACATATGATGAATGGTTGTGCGAGCTGGGAATGTCTAATCTCATGAAGAGAAAAAACTAGGGGTGACATGATAGCAGCCTTCCAATATCTGAAGGGCTGTCACAGAAAACTATTCTCCACAGTACCTGAGGATAGGACAAGAAGTAACAGATGGAAGCTAAGAAGGAGACATCCAAACTAGAATTAAGGACAAATTTCAGGTCAGTGAGAACAATTAATCAATGGAATAGCTTGCCTCCCAGAGTTGGGAATGCTCAATCACTGGAGCTTTCAAGAAGAGATTGGACAGCCATTTGTCTGGAATGGTATAGGATCTCTTGAGCAGGGGATTAGACTGGAAGATATCCAAGGTCCCTTCCAACTCTGTTATTCTATTATTCTGTAAGTGTATGTTAGCCTTGAACAAGTAGAGCAGCATCTTTAAGAACCTCTCCCTTCCTGCATTTAAAAGAAGGCTACCACAGTTCAGCATTCATCTGTCCTGTAGCTCTCACTGGTCCTAACCTGGCAGAAGATCAAGGCTGGTGTCTTCCTCGTGAAGGGACCTCTTGTGACCCGCTTGATCTGAAGAACAAAGAAGATTGGATACCAAGCTCCATGAGCGCAGCAATGGAATGTAGTTGCAGTATCTCCACCCTGGCTCTCCTTTGTCCTGCAGTGCCCTGCCCTCCATAAGATGTACCAGAGAATGCCTCCCATCTCTGCCTGGCTTTCACTGGCAGCCAAGGGAAGATCAGGAATGACCACCACACTGTTGGATGTGGTCATATGAGAACACAGGCCTCCTCTCTCTCTCTCCTGGCACCAGAGTGGTCAAGCCATGGCAGCAGTTGGCTCCACAGATGAACCCCGGTCTGGCATTTCCCCAGGGATGCCATGTTTGTGTGGCACTTCCTGGCTCCCACAATGCCCTTGCTGACTAAGAGGCTTGTGGGAAACATTCGTTTCACAAACTCATGAGGTCTTTCGAATTTTCCCAGTCCAGAGTCTGGGTGCGCCAATGATGCCTTCGCCCCAGAATGGATTTTCCACACATAGAAAGCTGGCATGCCAGGGAAAATAGGTCATCAGCACTCACTGTCCCTCCCCAGTGGCTGCTAAGATTAGAGGTGAGAGGCTGTATCCGCATGAATCGAGCAACCCTAAGATCAACAACGTGATTGATGCATTGAATTATGACGATCATTTTAGAAACATTGCAAGGAACATCATTCTCTCTTCAACATTGGTTGATGGACCAAGATATATGATGGAACAATGTCAAGATGACATGATGTACTGTATATATGGAAGTGTGGCAATGGTTCATTTTTCATTATAATGACATGCAATCCAACCTGGCTAGAAATACGACAGCATCGTTTTTTTGAATCAGCAGCCAAATAATCAGCCAGATTTAATCCCAAGAGTATTCAGTTTGGAGAGAAGCTTGCTCCTGAAATACCTCGCTGGACTACCTGGTCTCTTTGGTAGGTATATTGCTTAAGTGCTAACTATGGAATACCAAAAGTGGGGTTCAACTCCTTTGCACTGTCTGTTGTGGCTTGATGAAGCAGCCAGACGCAGACAGCTGGAGTTCTGATGGGTTTGCATGGTATCTTTACTGTCTGATAGTCTCTTTTTTAAATAGTAGCTTGAAGTAACTCTGTCATCCAAACTTTGATAGGAAAAATCAAAGGTATAATTATGGGATATGGTGAACCGTACTGGATGCTGTAAGGATCTGGGATCTTTGTGGATCACAAGTTGAACATTAACCAATTCTCTGGTACAGCTTCGAAATAAGGAAATGCGGTCCTAGGCTATCCAACAGAAACACGGTGTTAAAATAAGACAAATCCTGTCTTGGTGTTATTGGTCAGCCCAATCTGGAGGCAGAACAAGAAGTAACAGATGGAAACTGATCAAGGAGAGAAGCAACCTAGAATTAAGGAGAAACATCCTGACAGTGAGAACAACTAATCTGTGGAATGGCTTGCATCCAGAAGTTGTCAGTGCTCCATCATTGGAGCTGCCTAAGAAGAGATTGGACAGTCATTTGTCCAGAATGGTATAGGGTCTCCTGCTTGAGCAGGGGGTTGGTCTACTCTAGAAGACCTCCATGGTTCCTTCCAACTCTGTTATTCTGTTCTATTCCAAGAATATTGCATGCAGGTCTGGGCACTGAATCTTAGGGAAGACATAGAGAGCATGATAAGTTTCCTATTACAATGAACATCATGACTGGGAAAAGTGAGAGGTATTTTCTGCATGCAAACAGTAAAGCTTTGAACGATCGACTCATAGTTGGATGTTTGGTGTTTGGAACTAAGGTGAGAACAAAATAGGGCAACAGGATCAGGCTCTCAGTCTGATCAGATGGGTTTCATATTAGCCCCTTTGGTGTCTAAAGGTTGGGATTTCTGAATCGTTAACCTGAAATTTCCAAAATACATGCACAACCAACCAGAAGATAGTTTCCATGTAACCTGCATTTGCTGCTCTAGAAATTTCTATGCCATAAACCTGCTGGGGGTGGGTGGGTGGGGGGAAAGTCATAGTCTTTGTCTTGACCTAACCAGTTACACAACGAGAAAACCTGCTTTGGTCCTCCACTAATGCTCTTTCCCCCCCCCCAGGTTTGGCTTCTGTTCCCCTCTCACAGCCAAGGCAAACTCTTTTTTTCCTAACCAGCCAGGATTTCATTATCTTGTAAAGTAATTAATATGCACAAGAAATGGGAAATCCCCGCTTCAAATTCATTTCACTTAGGAAATCAATCTGATCTCTCTCCAGGGATTCAGCTGCCAAATTTAATTACAAATCATTTAACATGTTTCAGATATAATAGAGACTAGTGGTATTGAAGAGATGCATTGGCAAGCATGGATTCTGGACATACATTTATTTAGAATGTATTTTTTTTTATTTAAAACATTTACATGGCTATCCATCTTAAAGGCATAGCAGCCAATACCCAAAAGAGAAAAACAATATTACAAAACTCAAAGAAGTTTTAAAAAATACAATTAAAAGCAGTTGCAGTACAACTACTAAGGCACCATATACCTAACGTTTACCAGAGGAACATACATCCTGGGCTTCACTAACATGCTGGCTCTGGAGAAAATCCAGGTCTTCACAACCTTAGAATAGAATAGAGAATAAACCTGGAAGGGACCTTGGAGGTCTTCTAGTCCAACCCCCTGCTCAAGCAGGAGACCCTATACCAGTGGTGGCGAACCTATGGCACGGGTGCCAGAGGTGGCACTCGGAGCCCTCTCTGTGGGTACATGTGCTGTTGCCCCAGCCTTGCCTCCACCCGTGACCCCCTCTTCTCCAGCAGCCCCCCTGAAGGAGAGTCTCCCTCGAGTGTGGCCCACACGGACAGCGCAGCCAAGGACATGGCAGCCAGGCAGTGTAGACAAGACTCTGCCCTCACACCCCATCGCGCACAGTTGATGCTGCAGGGCGCAGGCAGAGGGTGTGGCCACCATAGCACTGCTGGGCTGCCTGGGTGATCTGTGGCAGGCCCTGGAGGCGGTGAGTGGTCCTGTGGGCAGGCGGGGTGGGGGATGGGGGGCAGAGCGGGGGTGGGCAGGGGAGTGGAGCGGGGGCAGGGCCAGTTTTTGGGCACTCGGTCTCTAAAAGGTTCGCCATNCACACCCCATCGCGCACAGTTGATGCTGCAGGGCGCAGTCAGAGGGTGTGGCCACCATAGCACTGCTGGGCTGCCTGGGTGATCTGTGGCAGGCCCTGGAGGCGGTGAGTGGTCCTGTGGGCAGGCGGGGTGGGGGATGGGGGGCAGAGCGGGGGTGGGGCAGGGGGTGGAGTGGGGGCGGGGCCAGTTTTTGGGCACTCGATCTCTAAAAGGTTCGCCATCACTGCCCTATACCATTTTAGACAAATAGCTGTCCAATATTTTTTTTTTTTAAAAAAGCCTCCAGTGATGAAGCACTCACAACTTCTGGAGGCAAACCTTTCCACTGGTTAATTGTTCTGACTGTCAGGAAATTTCTCCTAGGTTGCTTCTCTCCTTGCTTAGTTTCCATCCATTGCTTCTTCTCCTGCCTTCATATATTTTGGAAAATACTGTAAGTTGACCCCCTCTTTTTTGTGGCAGCCCTTCAAATATTGGAACACTGCCATCAAGTCTCCCCTAGTTCTTCTTTTTACTAGATATATCCAATTCCTGCAACCGTTCATCATGTTCTAGCCTCCAGCCCACTAATATCTATGTTGCTCTTCTCTGTACTTTTTCTAGTGTCTCAACATCTTTTTTATAATATAGTGACCAAAACTGAATGTAGTTTTCTAAGTATGATCTTACTAGGGCTTTATAAATCGGTACTACTGGTAATACTTCGTGATCTTAATTCTATCCCTCTGTTAATGCAACCTAGGACTGCATTGGCGTTATTGGCTGCTGCTGCTGCTGCTGGCTCAGATCTAAGTGATTGTCCACTAGGACCCCAAGATCTCTCTCACAGTTACTGCTATTGAGCCAGGTTTCACCTAATCACTACCTGTATATATGCTTATTCTTGTCTAAGTGTAAAACCTTACTTTTCCCACCATGGAATTTCATTTTGTTAGATAGGGCCCAGTGTTCAAGTCTATTGAGATCCATCTGAGAAGGAGCTGGAGGAAACAAAAGCGGGGGGGGGGGGGAGGAAGAGGAGAGTTTTGCAGTCACCCAGAGGAGAGTTGAAAGAGATGAAGGCTGAAAGAGAGGAATGACATTGCATCCACAGAAGAGGAACAGCAATTGTCTTGTGGGCAATGGTTCTCAGAGAATATCTGCTGCTTTTGAATGGAGATTTCCCTCCCTCTTTTCTTCCTTTACAGTTTTGCAAGGGGAAAATCTGTGAGGAATGCACAAAAATCTGATTTATCTACAGAAAACCTCTCTGAAGTATTCTCAGGAGACATAGATATGCAGTTATGTTTTTGCTTTTTGACAGATAATTGAACATCTTCAGAGCTCTTCTTAACTGTAGCATTTGTGTAGCAAACATAACTTTGAAAGGAAACCATATGTTTTTAAAAGTTTAATGAATCCTGAAATGAGGTTTGGACATTCTTGTGAGATTTGCAACATCCTCACCAAAGTCTGTTTAGCGCTGAGAGCTCAGGACTGCCAACAATTGCATCACAAAGCCAAATGCAACCACAAAAGAAGCTGCCCTCATTAAGAATAATGTTCTTTGTTGTCCCTCCCTCCACTGTCCCCTCCAACTCTGGAAGGAAGATCCACCACTTTTGGGGCTGTGTCTTTTACATCAGATGTCCCTAACCTTTTGAGCACCAGGGACCAGTTCCATGGAGAGAGGTTTTTCCGCGGACTGGAGGGGGGGGTTGTGTAACCTCCTTCGGGGTATTGTTGGCTGAGGGTGGTTTGCCATGTAACATGCGAGGAACCTTGTTGACTTGGTCTGAACTCCTCTGCTCTGGCGTTGAGCTGAGGGAATCCAAATCCCTGCATACTTACTTGTTGGAAGGTCTCTTGTCTTTCTGGTGGAGCCGGTCTGGGGGTAGCGCCCCAGAAGGCCGCTTCCTGTCGTCTTAATATTGACTCTTTTTGGGCTAGCTCATCTCGGAGGTGTTGCACTTCCTGCTGTGTAACCATTGCCGCTGATGATGGACCCATCCGGTTGCCGTCAAAGGTATGGTTCGGTGGGTTCAATGGGGCAGCAACGATAGGAATGCCTCCTTGCGCTCCTGGCTGTGTGGCTATTGCTGTGGCTGGTGGACCCATCCGGTTGCCATCAAAGGTATGGTTCGGTGGGTTCAATGGGGCAGCAACGATAGGAATGTCTCGTTGCACTGCCCGCTGTGGAGCCGTTGCCGCTGCTGGTGGACCCATCCGGTTGCCATCTTGCGCTCCCCGCTGTGCAGTCGTAGCCGTTCCTGGTTGCTGGAATGCTGTGGGCCGGTACTGGTCCATGGACTGGGGGTTGGGGACCCCTGTTTTACATGCCTTATGGAGTTGCACTTGGTGACTCCCCCCCTTTAATAGGAGTAAGATTTGCCAGGCTCTGAAAAACCACCATCCTTTTCATAGCTAAAGTTATGGCTCCTGCAGGCCATCAAGGGACGAAAGATCCATCCTGTAGCTCTTTGAGAGACTTCAGGCCTCTGACGGCTGAAGTACGCAATGGAGATGGAGAGATGGCTGAGTAAAGCCACTTCTTGAAAAGGGAGAGGAGATTTTATGGCTTCTTCTCTCCAGGATAGAGTTTTAACTCTGGTGACTGCAAGCCGCCAGAGCCAGAAGGAAGTAATTTGGGCTTGCCTTATTCTAATTTAACTGTTTCTCACTTGCCATTTTAGTGCATTTCCTCACATCTGAAAGCAGTAAATTCCACAGCTTAACTGTGCACTTTATCAAGGAGACCCTTCCTTTTATCCAGCCCAAATCAGCCAGAGTTTAGCTTTAATGAGGAATCCCAAATTCTTACAGTGAAGCAGCTTTTCTGGGATCACATTTTCTGCCTCTTGCAAGATTTTCTGTACTTCTCTGGGTCTTCCCATATCAGTTGCTGCTCTGTGCTAAACTGCCTGAGATGTAGCTGTCCAGCCTTGCATCATTTTGGTTACCCTTCTTTGCATCTTTTTGCAATATTTACAATATTATTTTTCAGAATGCTGAAAATCTGGTGACTTTTGATTTTCAGTTCTTAATCATTCCAACAACAGATTCTGAGTTTGTGTATTCTTGAAGTATCGGCCATGCCATCTGCTCTCTTCCTGGACTTCATGTTTCCCTTCCTGAGCATTCCTGGCCAGTTCCTCTGTCACTGAAGTAAAGTCAAAAAAGATTAAGCAATAGAAAATGTTTAAGAGTAAACTTATTAGTAATCAACTTATTAGCAAGTTTATTCTTGTTGGAACTGCTTGATAGTTTATTTTATTGTTTTTATTGAACTATGATTAACAAGCAATATCAGGAAACCACATTAACATCAATCTAAGATGCATATGGAGAAAAACAGGATAGAGCAGACAAAAAATATGTTTAAAAATGAGATTGGTACATGTACAGAAAGAAATGCGAGGCAGAAAGCATCCAGACACTTTTGCCCTGGTCGTTCCACACCGGCTGCTTGGAGGAGGAATGGAAATGCTCAATCTGTTCGTTCTCACGGCTGCTTTCTCAGAGAGCTCTCAGCCCGATGGTCTGTTGTCTGAATTCTCAGTTGCGGAGGCTTTCCTTTTTGCCTTTAATTGCGGGTCTTTCTTTGGAAGAGGCCAGCCTTGCATCGATAGCAGATGGCGAACAATTACCCTAATGAACTCCCCGAAGCTTCCCGGCCTGTGTCCACCACATTCAGGAGGGTCCCTCCTCCATGGTTTTCTCGCTGCAGCTTCAAGCCACCAGTTGGGAGTTAATTACTTTTTATTTTAAGAATCTTGTGCAAAGGAGACTTTCCCATGGATGGCTGGTTTCTATTTGGGGAGTCTTTCCTTCCAGATATGGGGAACCACTCTGCTCTCTTCCGGCTCCTTTACCTTCAGCTCCCGGCATGTGCCAAACCCAACCCTGCGGACCTACATTCTTTGCTAGAACCTCAGTTCATTGAGTGGCAGAACCAGCTGGAAGGCAGATTTTGCAGCCTTCTGCAAGTTGGGTGGTTTTTCTCATTCCTTTAATTTGGGACTGTTCAGTTCCAGATTTGTTTATTTGTTTTGTGCATTTGAATAGAGCATTTGAGAGGTTCTGGCCTGCTGTTTCATCTCCTGCAGAAGGACCGAAAGGCAGAGCCCCATCCTTAGGTTCAGGCCTCATCAAGAGAATGCATGGTCAAAATCTTCAATAACAACATAGACAGAAGAAACTATTTTTGTGATATTACCATGGTTGTTATATTGTTATATTATTCTTATACTATGTAGTTCTTCTTCTTCTTCTTCTTCTTCTTCTTCTTCTTCTTCTTCTTCTTCTTCTTCTTCTTCTTCTTCTTCTTCTTCTTCTTCTTCTTCTTCTTCTTCTTCTTCTTCTTCTTCTTCTTCTTCTTCTTCTTCTTCTTCTTCTTCTTCTTCTTCTTCTTCTTCTTCTNCTCCTCCTCCTCCCCCCTCCTCCTCCTCCTCCTCCTCCTCCTCTTCGGGTGTCAAGGGAGATACAAAGTTCTGTTTTTTGCCCTTCTGGTGGCATCGGCCATTGTTAATTGATGTTATAGTGTGTCTTTGATGTTGTTCTCTCCCTCTTCTAGGTCTGCCTCTGTTCTTTGACCTTCCCCTCTTTTTGTATATGCCTTGTATGGTATGGAATCCCAAGACATCCTCTCCAGGTGAGCAAACCATTTTATTTGCTGTTTTTGTATGTAGTTTAAGATTGGTCCTATGCCAATTCTTTCTCTTCCCCAATACAATTTAAAAAGTATAATTGCTTTTGATAAGCGCCATGTGTGACACGAACACTGGAAAGATGTTATAGAGAAACGTTTCCTGTATGGGTGTGGAAGAGACCCAGAAACAGCTATTCTTGCACTGACTAGCAAGAGTCCACCATGATGGTCTTGGAAAGTCCTCCCCATCCCCTCCCCTCCCCCTTCTCCTCTTCCTCCTCCTCACTGGCAGTTCTGCCCTGGAGAACTGAGAATATCTCCTATAAGGGCCTTTCTCATCCAGGGAAGGAATTGGGATATATCGAAATTGTTCAAAATATTTTATTTATTCTTACCACCAAGCATATACCTCATGTTGGCTTGCAACAGTAAAACAGAAGAGCCAGTAATAAAGTAAGAAAAACTGCAATTATCCATAAAACAAACAAACAAAGTACCCCAGTAAAAATCATACCTAAATCCTGCATTTGCTCAAAGCTGGCTTATATTTTCTAAAATTCAATAAAACAATTCTTTAAAATAACACCCCAAATTAAACAAATAAAATTTCTATGACATCAGCACCATTAAAATAGATGTATGGACAATTCTTCCTGCCAGCTCCTGTTCCTCAGTTTGCAGGTCAGCTTACAGATTGTTGGAGAACTTGAAGCTGACGCTTTTAAATACCAGGTCTACCTATAACAAACCCACTGATCTACCATTTAATTGTGGATGAAAAGATGGATCTGGCAGATGTTAATTAAACCGGTGTGCAAGGAAAGGGAGGTATGCCTGACTCAGATATGGCCACCTGAGTTTCATCCCAAGAGACAGGTGTCCCACTAGGAAGGAGCCACAACAGATCTATCTTCTGAAGCAGCTTTGAGCCCAACTGGTGCCTTAAACATCATGGGGCTATAGAGGAGCCGTGGCTAGTCTCACATTGATGCATCCATCCCCCCTGCAAGGATCCTCAGCATTCAGCTCAGCATTCTGTCTTGTGGGTGGTGGGCCATCTTTGGTTTACCAGATGTGTGGCAGACTCTGTCCTTGGATGGTTTCTCCTCCAGGTCTCTGAATAATACAGATATGAGCACACCTAGGTGTACCTTACTTCTACATAAGAAAGCTTCCTTCCTTCCTTCCTTCCTTCCTTCCTTCCTTCCTTCCTTCCTTCCTTCCTTCCTTCCTTCCTCCCTCCCTCCCTCCCTCTTTCTTTCTTTCTTTCTTTCCTTCCTTCCTTCCTTCCTTCCTTCCTTCCTTCCTTCCTTCCTTCCTTCCTTCCTTCCTTCCTTCCTTCCTTTGGTGCAGCCAGCCATCCTTCTCCCACTCCTGCTGGGGGCCCAGTGGGACTTACTTTCTTTCTTTTTTTCTTTCTTTCTTTCTTTCTTTCTTTCTTTCTTTCTTTCTTTCTTTCTTTCTTTCTTTCTTTCTTTCTTTCTTTTTTTCTTTCTTTCTTTCTTTCTTTCTTTCTTTCTTTTTTTCTCCCTCTCTCCCTCTTCTATTTCTTTTATTTCCTCCCTCCCGGTCCCTCTCATTTCTATCTCCCTCTCTCCCTGTCACTCCACCTTCCCCTCCCTCTCCTTTTCCCTCTCCCTCTCCCTTTTTTTACTTCTGTTTATAGGACATTTCCTAAATATTCATATGCCCAAGAACTTTCTCTGCCATTTCCTTTTTTATATAAATTAGAAGAAGACAATTCTGTCTCCTCAAGAAAAACTGAGCAGGATATTTCAGCTTGCCATTTTCATTCAGCCTCCACCACATTGTAAACCTACAAAAATGTAATTGCCATTTTGCACTCAGGCCAAAAGCATGCTTGTGCATGTTTAATAGATATTTCTCTGATTACAGGCGCTGTTCTTAAACATGTTCCCCATTTTATCTTTTCAGTGGATTCAGTTCTTCTAAGCAAATACGTACATGTTACACAGCACAGATTTGGAAGTTTTTGTGATGACTTTGATTTGCCTAAGGAAAAAACCTGTCCCTGTTATTATTTGGATCTAAAACAATTTTTGCATGTCAACTGTTGGCATTACTTTAGGCTACTTTTATTTTTTAACTGGACATTTCTAGATTGCTAGGTCAGGAGCATGGAACCAGCTGCCCTTGTGCTACATTAGCCTCCATGTCCCATGGGGCCCTGTCTGGGGCCACATATTGGGGATTTAGGAGATCTGAACCCCCAGACAATGGATCCCCCCCCTGAAAACATATATGGCTAAACTATACAATGGACGGCTAAGGAACTACAGTAGGTATGTGCAGCTTAACAAAAAGAAGTATTTAGGGGTGACACGATACCTGTCTTCCAATGCTGGAAGGCTCTCCACAGTACTTGAGGGCAGGGCAAGAAGCAATGGGCGGAAGCTCCTCTGAGGGAAATTCAGTCTGGAAATAAGGAGGAATTTCTCCCGGATGAGCAGGGGTTGGACTAGATAGAAGGTCTCCCTTCCAGCCCTATGATTCTAAGAGGAGGAGGAGGACCATACAAATCCAGGTAGGGCAAGGTGCCCATCCTCCTGTCCCTGAAAGATTTATCACCCTGATTTCAAATCCAGGGTGAGCACAGAGGGAAGGAAGGAAGAAGGGAGAGGAAAAGTAAAGCTGTTTTCTTGCTGCATCCTGGCCATATCATAAAAACTGCAGATGTGGAACAGATGCCAAGCTATAATTACAAGGGGGTATCTTTTTATTGCTGCTCTTTAATACTTTTTTTTTAAAGCCCACAAATCGAAGAGGCTGTTAAACTGTCCTTTAGAGAAACAGAAGCCAAAGGAAATCGTGTCTCAGGTGTGTCAGATCATCCCAGAGTCTGGAAGGTTCTTGAGTCTTGTCTTTTCACCAGGATGGTTCTCCGAACCATCTCCCAGTCCCAAGGGCCAGAAAGTGCAAATGAAAAGCATCTCCTGAGTTCTGCCACCAGCCTTGGCCATGGTCTAGCCATCTGAAATGGGCTGCCTGGGCAGACTGGGCGGGCAGGACCCAACAGCCACCCCTCTCTCTGAATGGAAGAGATTTTTTGAAGCAGGGTGCTAGAAAGAAGGGCTTAAATCTGTATTTCTCTTTTTGTATTTGCTGGCAAAATAAGAAGAAACCAGGGTGGTCGTGTCAGCCCTACAGAGACCCCCTTTTGATACAGTTCTGACTAACAGAACTGATTCTGAGTTACCAAGGCCCTCCTTCCTTCTCTCCCAATTTCTCAGTGCTGATTGATTCTATGGTGGTAAGGTACATAATACAGAATAATAGAGTTGGAAGGGACCTTGGAGGTCTTCTAATCCAAACCCCTGCTCAAGAAGGAGACCCTGTGCCATTTCAGACAAGTGGCTGTCCAGTCTCTTTTTGAAAACCTCCAGTGATGGAGCCCCCCCAACTTCTGAAGGCAAGCCGTTTTACTGATTAATTGTTTTAACTGTCAATAAATTTCTCCTTAGTTCTGGGTTGCTTCTCTTCTTGATTAGTTTCCATCCATTGTTTCTTGACTTGCCTTCTGGTGCTTTGGAAAATAGCTTTGACCTCCTCTTTGTTGTGATAGCCCCTCAATATCGGAACACTGCTATCGTGTCACCCCTAGTCCTTCTTTTTCTCTAGACTTGGCATATGCAATTCCTGCAACTGTTCTTCCTCTGTTTTAGTCTGCAGGCCCTTAACTGATCTTCTCTGTACTCTTTCCAGAGTCTCAATATCTTTTTTATAATGTGGTGACCAAAACTGGATGCAGTATTCCAGGTGTGGCCTTACTAAGGCTTTATAATGTGGTACTAGAACTTCACATGACCTTGATTCTATTCCTCTGTTTATGCAACCAAGGATTGTGTTACCTTTTTTGGCTGCCGCTGCACACCTGCTATGAAATGATCAAATGGTCTTGCTATAAAATGAAATGCTTGTTCTCTTAAAGATCTTCTTCTTCCAAGATCTTGGGGAATTGCTCTTGTAGAGGTTGCCATTGTCAGAATTATGTTTTTAACATGGAATCAATAATGGAAAGAGATGGGGACAAGAGTTGCACTAATATTAAAGAAATGGTGGAACAGAATCATTAAAGAAAGGTTGCAAAAGGGGGGACAAAATGAAATGTGAATGACAAAAATTGAAATAATTTTAAATACTTAAATTGAATTGTTGAATTGTCCTGCAGCGAGTTGTCCCATGATGAGTGGGCCACGGTGAGTTGGTCGCTGTGAGTTGTCCCACCACGAGTTGGCTATGCCAGATTGGCCATGGTAAGTTGTCCCATTCCAGTGGACAGTATATTTTCACAGCTACTAAATCTTCTTGTTTGAAGCAGAATGTAGAAACATTTGTTCATTCTTGTTGTGATGTTCAGGTCTGGCCAGTTAAACCAATAGGAGAGAAATGGGAGTCATTTTTTATCCTCTCAGGATTTAACTGGTGTCCTTACCAGTGAACTCCTCAAGGCTCTGCTCCATGGAGAGAGCCACTGAGTCTCTGGGGATGCTGTGTAGGATTAGGTTTGTTCACCTCTGTATGATCTGGATGTGGCCACACAGCCTAAGCATACACTTTAAGTCCAGCTGAGAACTATGGATATTCTTAAACTACAGAAATGTGGTTTCCCAAACTGTTTCTTTCATTTATTTATTTCCAAAACTTCTGTGTTTTCATTGAAGAAGCATTTCCAAAGCAGAAATGCAGCAGCTGGAAACAATTAATGATAATAAAAATAATAGTAACTTTATGATGGAACCCCTCTAAAAGAATTCCTGCATCTTAAAAACCATAAACACAATCAGAACTGTAATAACTGAGAGGCAGTGTCTAAAATTAACCAGAGACAATCCAGGGCCAGCATTCCAGTACACTAACACTGAAGGCTTCCATGGCCAGGTCCTTGTGTTGAGAAAATGTGTCCCATGAGCAAAGGTAGCATCTTCAAAAGAGTATCCCACTAGTTGTTAATAACTGGGCAGGTACATAAAGGAGAAGATGCTTGGCCAGATGTTCTAAGCCGTAAAAGGCTGGACTTGTCTTTACAAGTAATGCTGCAGCTTATATTACGTTTGATAGAGCAAGGAAGAAAGATCCGTCCCCTTTAGACTGGAGAAGCGTCTCAGCCAGGAAAAGCTGTTTATTTCCATATTACCTGCCCACTTCCCAGCTGAAGCCCTGCCTCCCCTGTTGGAATCATGACAAACCAGCATAAGCAGTTTTTTTCTCCAGAAGCCTGTTCACCTTCTCTCAGATCCAGAGTCCAAAAGACAATTCAGGTTGTGGTCCCTGTAGAAAGAATATACAGTAAGTAATCCTTGACTTACAACAGTTAGTTTAGTGAGCGTTCGAAGTTACAACAGCACTGACAAAAGTGATTTATGACCATGTTTCACACTTATGACCGTTGCAGCATCCCCAGGGTCATGTGATCAAAATTCAGATTCTTAGCAACTGGCTTTACAGTGGCCGCAGCGTCCCAGGATCTCGTGATCCCCTTTTGTGGCCTTCTAACAAGAAAAGTCAACGGGGAAGCCAGATTCATTTAACAACCATGTTTGTAACTTAACAGCTGCCGTGATCCATTTAATAACCTGGGCAAGAAAGGTCATAAAATGTGGCAAAACTCACTCAATAAATGTTTCACTTAGCAACAGAAATTTGGGGCTCAGTTATGGCCATAAGCTGAGGACTAACTGCCTGTAGATGGGACTGGAAGATAAACGTGAGTGTTATGTTAATTAGTTTGGGTCATGAAATATCTGCCGGAAAACAAGGACCCCTCATGTCAACTTTGGGCTACAGAGGTTCTCCTTTAAAGGAACCGATTCCTGCTCTAGAAACAAGTTTTGATAGCCACCCATGGCTCAACCTTGGCCTTTCTGCGGCCCCTCGGAGGCCTTTTCTTCAGGATTCTCTCTCCTCCCACCTCTTCTCCACACGTGTGTACACACACACACACACACACACACACACACAGAGTGACGCAAAGGCCTTTTTGGCTTTCTTGGGGGGGGTCAACCTCTCCACATTCTCTCCTCCTGCACGAGGCACAAAGGCTTCCGATGTGCCCCTGACCTTAGCAAATATCCCCCTCTTTAGTATCCAGCTGGGTCTTTAAAGCAAGAGTTTTCATCCGATTCAGTAACACAAAAACACACAAATATATCACCTTGCCTCTTTCCTCCTCTTGACCTTTCTCTCATGAACCGGAGCCCATTGTTATATGGATGAGGGAATCTATTCATCTCCACCAAATCAAAAGGCATAATTTAAAAAATGACATTCGTGCATTAAAGTTAAATGTCAGAGTTTCCAATTCAAAATAAACTTTCAGGCAGGGAAGAGGTTCTTTCTTTCAAAAGGTTGTTTTTTTCCCCCATGTGCAAATCTGTTGGTGAGGCAGGATTTTAGTACGGGAAGTAAATCTAGGAAAGAGTCTCAGGAGCTGCATTACAAAATATACGGATCCACATTTTCCAAATTTAGGCATGTTTTGCAACAGATCTTAGCTTTAATATTAGTGAAATAGACTGAAATAGGCACACCAATCAATCCTGACTGCAACAAATATTGTGGTGCATATTTTGAGTTCAAGAGGTATGTTCTGAAAAGAAGGGTGAATATTGCAGAGTATATGCATTGCCAATGGTCTGTATGCAAGCAGACATGGATACATATACACGCAATAATTAGTATCCCACATTTCTGTACAAATTATGCAGAGGGATGGAAGAGCTCTTGCAGTGAGGATTGTTTTTTTTTATCCCTGACCTTCAGGCCTTATTTTTTCAATTGGACTGACCTTATTAACAAGAGATCCCACCTAGAAGTAAAGAGAGTTTTTCCGAAAACAGCTTGCCTCCTGAAGTTGTAAGCATTCTATCACTGGACGTTTTTAAGAAGAGACTGACAGCCATTTGTCTGAAATGGTATAGGGTCTCCTGCTTGATCAAGGGGTTGGACTAGAAGACCTCCAAGGTCCCTTTCAAGTCTGTCATTCTATGATTTGTGATATTTCATGGTGGTGGGTGGTGTGTTGTAGCATTTTGGTGGCAGTGGCCCCACAGAACTGGTGGCTATGCCGGGTCCTGCAGGCTCCTCCATGGGAATTCCAGAGCAAGCTAGCAAGGAAGATGGGTGAATCACCACTTCACGTCTGAAGGCCAGCTCTATTCTATTCTATTCTATTCTATTCTATTCTATTCTATTCTATTCTATTCTATTCTAGTCTAGTCTAGTCTAGTCTAGTCTAGTCTAGTCTAGTCTAGTCTACATTCCATTATTCTATTCTATTCTATTCTATTCTATTCTATTCTATTCTATTCTATTCTATTCTATTCTATTCTATTCTATTCTATTCTACACTTGGTTGTCTTTGGAAACACCAAATTTTCCACTGGTTCTCCAGATTTCTCTTGGCATCATCTTGTGCTTCTACCAGAAGGCCAGTTCCATTGTGCTGTCCATTCAGCCCAAGATTCTTTGCATCATGGGTGTCGTAGTGTTTAGATTGCATAAACAGTCTTACAGAATACAAAATAACAGAGTTGAAAGGGGACTTGGAGGTCTTCTAGTCCAACCCTCTGCTCAAGCAGGAGATCCTGTACCATTCTGGACAAATGACTGCCCAGTCTCTTCTTGAAAGCCTTCATGATGGAGCACCCACAACTTCTGAAGGCAACCTCTTCCACTGATTAATTGTTCTCCTTAGTTCAGGACATTTCTCCTTAGTTCTAGGTTGGGTCTCTCTTTGTTGAGCTTCTATCTGTTACTTCCTGTCCTGCCCTCAGGTGCTTTGGAGAATAGGTCAACACCTTCCTCTCTATGGTAGCCCCATATTGTTTGTAAAACATGTCTATACACTGCCCAGTGGCCTTGAAGCAATGGGCAGCAAATGAATATAATGAATTAAAAATAAAAAAATAAATATTGGAAGATTGCTATCATTGCTAGTTCTTCTTTTATTAGACTAGATATATTTCAGCCCTATTTTGTTCATAGGAATAAAAATAATTTGGAATGAAAGCTACATAATATTAACATATCCTAAGATTGCAGATGATTTGGTCAGGAGCATATTGATATCATTAACGTTAATAAACCCATTTGTGTAAATCTATGATGGAAACAGGAGGGATTCCAAAATGCTGCCAGAAAGTCATAGGAGAATTCCAGAGGGCTAGGATTAAGCTATTATCCTGAATGCTCTATTTTCTTTTTAAAAATTGGGGCTTATGGAACTTAAAAGTCCTCCTGTGTTTTGCTCAGTTGGAATAAACTTTTGTTCTGCTTGGGCAGGAGCAACATTCTCGAATGCGGAGGATCAATTTTTCAAGAATGAGGCGTTATGGGCTGGCCTATGTTCACCTGTGTTATTTCCAAATCTTCTGCTGGTTGTAGAGGTGTCCGCTAGCCCATATTTGGAGCTCTCTCTCTCTCTCTCTCTCTCTCTCTCTCTCTCTGTGTGTGTGTGTGTGTGTGTTTGTTTTTTTTTTTTTTCAATATAAAATTTTTATTATTTTTCATCATAAAAAAAAACATCACAAATGTTACACAAATAATAATAAAAAAAAACCCCACCCCCCACCCCCCCGGACTTCCCAAACCTAATCCCAGGATAATATTCAGATATAAGTAAACAAATATTAATATCTCTAACTCCACAAAGTATATTATTCTACATGAGTAGGTAAAATATATAAAGGAAAAAATTTACTAGGAACCTAAATTATATTCCACCACTCTATGCTTCTTTTGAATATAAGCAATCCATCTTCTCCATATTAATAAATTATTCATTTAAGTAGTTCTTCAAGTAAACCGAAATCTTTACCATTTCAGCAAAGTACGAAACTTTCAATCTCCAGTCTTCCATTGTAGGTCTACATCTATAAAAAAATCTTTTAAGCCCTTTTATGAAATTTACATCTTCAAATACTTATCAAGTATAATATCAAGAAATTACCAGCCTTCATCCATTATTAAATCAGACAGAAATTCTCTATTTCAAAATAATTATCATATTTAAAATAATGTAATTCCAAAAAATACATATCTATTTTTAAAAACATGTTCTATCATTTCATTGCTCTAAGTCTATAAAGTCTTTTTAACCCCTAAACAAGTTTACTCCCTAATAATTATCAACTATAATAACAGTCAATTCTCATCCTTCTTTCATTGTTAAATCAGACAAGATCTCTAAAGCCTTTTTAACCCATCAAGTAACGTTTTATCTCACATTTAAGCCTGACTCTAACTTTCTTTCTATGCCAAGTTAATTTCCATACTAAAACTTTTCGATTATCAAACCTCAAACTTTGATTACAAAAATTTCTAACCAATTCAAACTGAGCAAAATTTCCTTCTCTTCCTGCCAATATCATCTGGGTATTGTATTGACTTTTATTGCATGTTATAATTATAAATAAGTTATCCGCTTTGTTGTAATTTCCAAAAAATTGTATCTGAGTGTCAATCTTTGTTTTTTTTGATATTTGAACTAAGTCAGTTACAGTTAGATCTTGCTCATCCAAGTTATCCATCCGTTGTAGGTGACGTTGTATAGAATTAATTGGGTCAGTGGTTATCACCTTTTCTCCCAGCGTAGATTCATCATTAGGTTGTAAGCATAGTATCTCTGTCTCTTTAAAACGTGTGTCTCGATGTATGAAAGCCTGTTCAGAATTGCTCTGTTGTTCCTCTAGTGTTCCTTGTTCCATGGCTTGATTCATTATTGGAGGGTGAATTGGAAATGCCAAGATAGCATCTTTAAATTGTCTCCTAGATTTCCAATAAGTTTTAAAGTCTTCTGTCATTTCAAAAAAAATTTCCAATATTAAATCATAGTCAAGATG
>NW_015386669.1:455103-459079 GCF_001527695.2 Protobothrops mucrosquamatus | reverse complement strand
TGGTAAAACACCCCACTAAAAAAGTCCTCAATTTTGCTTTTTTTCTTTCTGCTGCATACCACCTCTCGGGGCTCCACACCCCTTCATCGAGGTAGGCCCCTGAGATGGTACTGGGCCAGGCCTGCGCGAGGGGGGAATCGCGCAGGACCAGCAGATCTGTCCTGGAATACATCACCAAGCAAAGCGATGAGTCCGGCTGAGTCTTCCTTTACAGGCAAACAGCCAGCATTCCTTTCCCTCATAACACCTCATAAAGACCGAGAGGGAGGGCTCGCAGCACCCACTGAAGCTCCCCAGAGGTTAAGGGGAGGCTACTGCTTAGGCCAGTCAAACGCACTGGAAAAGCCCAGCAAAGAACTCCGGTCTGCATTTGTACAAACGTCTTGGGATTGGGGCTGTATTGTAGGTCTTCCATCTGGACTGCTTGGTAGTTCTCCTCTGGATAGCCTCCATTTTTCTGATGTCCTTTCTCAAATTGTGCTGTCTAGAATGGGATACCTTAGTCTAAATATGACCTGAGCAGTCCTGAATGCAGAAAAGGAATGATCCTGACACTGCATTCCTCTTCATGCAGCCTAGGGGAGCATTTGTGTTTTTGACAGCTGAATCCCTGTGTTGGCAAATGTCCTGATTGTGATCCAAGGAGACACATGGATCCTTTCTGTATTTCAGTGCTGCCCAATATGATCCCATCATTCTGTATTTGTGCCTTTGATTTTTTTTTTCTACTCAAGTGTAGATTTTTGCATTTCTCTCTTCTAAACTTTATCTTGATGTTTCTGCCCATTTATTCCAGCTTGTCGGGATTTTCTGTACCTCCATCTTTGTGTCATCAGCAAATGTCTGATCATATTTTTATCCTCTATGCAAATTATAAATAAATGAGAAACAAACTGGACAAAATGGCTAAGATCAGAATCCAACTCTCATTCTATGGTGTGTTGAGCAGCACCAGAGATGAAAGAGAATCTTTACAGATCCAACACTTGCTTCTAAGCTGACATGGAGCCACTCATGTCCATATATTAGGTAGACCAGTGGTTTTCAGCCTGTGGTCCGCGGACCCCTGGGGGACCTCAATGTCATCACAGGGGGTCCGCAAAGGCTTGATGAAATGTTATGATTTAAATCTTGAGTTAAGTCTTGGGGGTCCATGGCCACAAAAAGTATTAAAATGGGGTCCGTGGTGAAGAAAAGGTTGAGAATCACTGAAGTAGACTACTTAGCGAGCTCTGTGTCCATCCAATAGTAGCTTGGTCCAGCCCATTTTTGGTGATTTTTCTCTCCTAGAATCTCCTGATAAACTTTGTTAAATGCTTTGCTGAAATCAAATTCCACGATCCTCACTGCATTCCATGGACAACTGAACTGATTATGCTATGGAAAATTTGGTTTGGCATGATAGATTCTTGACAGTTCCATGCCAAGCATATCATACTTTTCCGAATGCTTTCAAACCAGCTGCTTAATCATCACTTGCAGAATTTTGTCTACTATTGAGATCAAGCTTTTATTTCTTCTTTTTTAAAAAAGAGAAGGACCTTTAGCTTCTGTAATCCTCTGAAATGATATCTTTCTTCTATGTCCTTCTAATATTACAGAAAATGGTTCCAAGCGAGCATCAATAAATTGTCCTGGTTTTGCAAGCTTCAACTCACTTGCGCCATCCAGCCTCCCATTTACATGAAGTGAGGGATTGCAAGAAGGAAAGGATGGGGAAGGAGTTTTGTTTAAATGAGATAACGCAGCCCAGACCAGATGTGAGAGGTGTTGGAAGAAATCATTTTAACAATGTAAATTACCTGAACTTCAGGGAATGTCCACTTGCGGTTTTCAAGACTCTGTTTCTACCAAGACCAGCATTCAAGAGTCCTTCCTGCTTCCTTGGCTTTGCCAACCCCGTGGGGCCTGACCTTGAGTTGCCCTCTTTCGTTCCGCCTTGGTCTGTCCACTTGAAGAGCCTTCTCCTTTGGAAGAAGGTACAAGGTGAGGAGGAGGTCAGGAGCTCTGCGTTTGCCCCGTCCCCGTGACTTCCCTGGCCGTGGGCCCACCACTTCCTTGGTCTTCCTTTCACTACTTGGGGAGCTTAAAAGGCCATTTTGTTTTTTAGCTTCTCTATGGAGCCTATACTTAGAGCTTTCCCATCTTCTGATCTTCAACCTGATGGTGTGACTGTCCACACAGCTGGTCTACCCACAGCCATACCAGCAAGAAGATGGCTCCAGGGTGGCTGGTCAGAATCCAGAGAAGAAACTGCAGGGCAAATGGGAATTGACTCTGGCCTGCAGACAATTGCCAGACAATTCCTTTGAAGCTTTTGACCAGGCTGCATTATGGCAATGGAAGAACAGCCTAAAAACGGAGATACAAAGTTTTGTTTAAATTGGAATAATCCCCTGCATCCCTATTATCTAAAAGGGCACCTATCTGCAGGTTTTATTGGTCTCTTTCTATTTAGTCTAAAGCAAATTAATTGATTTAATTTAAACGTATGCTGGGGTGTGATGCCACCCTAATTCTATTCAATGGATCAACCAAGACTTTTTTTGGACAATTGGCTTATCTATCACGCAAATATTTAAAAACACTCAGAACAGAAGATTTCCCCCCCTCCTTTTATTATCTTTAACTTTGGAGAAGAGATTTTGCAGAACATATGTAGCAATCATATGGGATCTCTGCCACTCTCCAGTAGGGGTAAATGCCTTTATAGATGTGTATAACTAAGCATAGTACAGACGTCAAGTAAAAACAGCAATTAAAAGTGTAACAGACTACAAACAGCTGTAAAATCATAAAATCAGCCCAAGAAACAGATATTTTTTTTTTACAAAGAACTATAAAGGAATCTGAGCCCGCATACAAGGCTGTTGAGATTTGTTTCCAAAGAACTGGCACCAGCCGTGCTCTACATGATTGTGTTCTGGTCCGGGATGGCTCGGTATGTGAACTCAGGAGCCACCAAGAGACCCTCCCCACAGTTGTGCTTCTGCCTTTTAAGTCATTCATTCAAGGTCCCTGCACTCTGGATCCATGGACAGCCTGCCTCGTTTCAGGCCCCTGAGACTTCCATACCCATTCTTCTCTTCCCCAGGCCCAGCTCCATTAATGAACATTTGCCAGGCCCAGCTCCATTAATGAACATTCCCCAGGCCCAGCTCCATTAATGAACATTTGCCAGGCCCAGCTCCATTAATGAACATTCCCCAGGCCCAGCTCCATTAATGAACATTTGCCTTTGCGGCCTCTGACCCAGCGCAGATCTCAATTGGCTCCCTGGTTCACCGAGGAGCTGAGAGAGATGAAGCGCCGGAAAAGACGCCTAGAGAGCAGTTGGAGGGCTAGCCGAACCAAATCCGACCGAGCACAGGCAAGGATGCATGTTAGATCCTACCTAGTGGCGATGAGGGTGGCGAGGTCTAATTACTACTCCACCCTCATTGCGTCATCAGATAATCGCCCAGCCACCCTCTTCAGGGTGACCCGCTCTCTCCTTCAGTTGAGGGGGGGAGGATCCCCTGGAGGGGAGGGCTGAGGATTTTGCCCAATATCTGCATGACAAAGTCGCTCAGATCCGAGAAGGCTTGGACTCTGACTGGGTGGCCCCGGGGGAGGAGACAGGAGCAGGTCTTGAGACTATTATATGGGAGGAGTTTAACTCTGTGGCTCCCGAGGACGTGGACAAGATCCTGGGGAGGCTGAATGCAACCACATGTTTACTGGATCCGTGCCCCTCCTGGCTGGTACTGGCTGCCCGGGAGGGTACACGAGCTTGGCTCCAGGGAATTATAAACGCTTCCCTATGGGAGGGTGTCTTCCCCGCAGCCCTGAAGGAGGCGGTGGTGAGGCCCCTTCTTAAGAAGCCTTCCCTGGACCCAGATGCATTGGCTAACTATCGCCCGGTCTCCAACCTTCGCTTTGTGGCGAAGGTTGTTGAGAGTGTGGTTGCGCAGCAATTCCCCCGGCGCCTGGAGGA
>NW_015386669.1:432117-453957 GCF_001527695.2 Protobothrops mucrosquamatus | reverse complement strand
GGGGCTCCCCTTGAGGAGCACCCGGAGGCTCCAGCTAGTCCAGAATGCAGCCGCGCGGGCGGTGATGGGAGTGACTCGTCGCTCCCATGTAACGCCGCTGCTACGCGAGCTGCACTGGCTGCCGGTGGCTTTCCGGGTGCGCTTCAAGGTGTTGATTATCATCTTCAAAGCGCTCCATGGCATCGGACCTGGTTATCTCTGAGACTGCCTTCTGCCTCCGATTACCTCTCATCGGCCGATACGCTCCCACAGAGAGGGTCTCCTCAGGGTGCCGTCAGCCAGACAGTGCCGGCTGGCGACTCCCAGGGGGAGGGCCTTCTCTGTTGGAGCTCCCACCCTTTGGAACGAGCTACCCCCAGAGATCCGGGTGATTCCGGATCTCCCCTCCTTCCGCCGCGCCCTCAAGACATGGCTATTCAAGTTAGCAGGACTGGCCTAAGGGTTATTTTAATTTGGTTTTAAAATAATTTAAAATGAATTTTCGGTTCTAGAATAATGTTTCATTTTAATTAACATGTTAAGTTTGGCATTTTTGTATTTGTGTATTTGTTTTTGAATGGTTGTAAGCCGCCCTGAGTCCGCAGGGAGAAGGGCGGGGTAGAAATATAATTAATAAATAAATAAATAAACATGGAACATGGAATTATAGAGTTGGAAGAGACCCTGGAGATCTTCTAGTCCAGGGCTTTTCAACCTTTTCACCCATTGTACCACTTTTAGGATACGGCAATATTCGAGTACCACCAGTCGCCTAGCAAGGTGTCAAAAACTTGATGAGCCCCCCCAAAAGGAAAAAAACTGATGAAGTACAGATAGTCCTCAACTTATAACAGTTCGCTTAGTGACTATTCGAAGTTACAACGGCACTGAAAAAAGTGACTATGATCATTTTTCACATTTATGACTATTTCCAAACCAAAGTGCAGATGATCATTTGGGAAAGCTAGCTGGGTGAATTAAATTCTGGCCAACTGAAGGAGTGTGAAGAACATTGATGGATTTTTTTTTTTTGGAACAATTTTTATTAGTTTTTTAATTCTTAAGACAAAGTACTCAAGACACACCGTGGTGCTGGGGTAATCAAACATCCAAAAACAAAACATATATACATAGTTCAATCAAATATTGAACTCTCCAAATATACATCAAATATTCCCTCTCTTTTTCCCTCAAATAGCATAGTATATTTAAAATAATCCAATTCTAGCTTAAATTTATTCAACCTGGACCTGTTTTAAAGCTTTATAAATTTACAATACCGTAATCAAATTAACTTTAAATAAAAACATTATCAATTCAGGTATCCCTTCCAAATATATTTATATATCTATGCACGGTCACTCAAGCCCTCGTTGTTTCCCGCCTGGACTATTGCAACGCTCTCTACATGGGGCTCCCCTTGAGGTGCACCTGGAGGCTCCAGCTAGTTCAGAATGCGGCCGTGCGGGGGATCCTGGGGGCCTCTAGATACTCCCATGTAACACCTCTCCTGCGCGAGCTGCACTGGCTGCCTGTGGCCTTCCGGGTGCGNCCACAGAGAGGGCCTCCTTAGGGTGCCGTCGGCCAGACAATGCCGGCTGGCGACCCCCAGGGGGAGAGCCTTCTCTGTGGCAGCTCCTGCCCTCTGGAATGACCTACCCCCCGACCTACGTACAGTTGCGGACCTGCGCCTTTTTCGCCGAGCCCTGAAGGCCCATCTATTCCGTGCGGCCGGCCTGGCATAGTTTGATCATGTTTTAGTGGGGGTTTTTGTATGGGTGTGTTTTTAGAACAGGCCCGTTATTTAATTTGATTTTAGAACTGCCTATATTTATCATGGTTTTTATTATCGCCTATTCACCGCCCTGAGTCCCGTAAGGGAGATAGGGCGGTATATAAATTCAATAAATAAATAAATAAATAAATATTCTAGTTCCTTAATTTTATCATAAATCTTATTTATTTCTTCTTCCACTAATATCCCCTATTTAAAATAAAATATTGATCTATCCTATACATATCTAATCCATCAATTAATCAATCTCTTTAAACTGACAAAATAATATCAGACCTTAAATCATTTCAATCCATTAGACAGAATTCAAATTTCATCCAGTTAATTATCATAACTAATAACATCCATGTCATCAAACAAACACACCATCTTATTAAATTAACTCAATTAATTATTAATTCAATCCAAATCTAAAACATCTCTTCAATTTTCTTCATTCCATTACATAATAATTTTCATACAAACCTATCGTTGTAAAAATGCATTCTTAATATTCTAGATTACCTTTAATCCATTATATAAAAATATCTCATTTTTATGCAAAAATATTGATCTATCCTATGCATATCTAAATGTGTATATCTATCTATCTACCCTATTCATATCTAATCACTGATGGATTTTTTTTTAGTAGCTGTGATTTAGGGCACTATCCGGAGATCAGGCCTCACCAGTGGTACCCAGAAACTGCTAACTCCTGCCTGGATGCTCCTGCTGAGATGGTGGCACTGGAGACTGATCCAGGGGCAGGAGTTTTCCCGCCATGTGTTTGAAACTGGCATGGATGCCCCTCAAGCAAAGATGCAGGGAACCTCCTTTCCTCATAGATTTGCCAATCTGGTTGTCATTGCCTCTAGTAATTCCATAACATTTTAAATTCATATTATTGCTCTGCGGGACACATTTCCAAATTCTGCAATTTAAGCTGCAGAACTATCCATGTCCCTAGGAATAAGCCTCCCTGAACTCCTGGGACTTATTTCTGAGTAGGCATGTTTAAGCTTGACCAGTGCAGCCATCCAATCCCCTGCAGATGGAATATACTTTCTGCAAAGGACTGGCCTGTTTGCTTGTTTGCTATCACTTGTATGCTGCCAAGTTCTAGAGAATTTGAGCAACTAATGTCCAAATAAAGCTGATAAAAGAATCACTGCAATGTAATTATCATAATAGTAAAATAAAAATAATTGGCAAAAATATGATGGGGGTTAGTAGCAATCCATGTTGCAGATATGTATCTTGATTTTTTTCCTCAAAGTGCCAGCTCTTTCTGCACAGCCGAGAGAGAGGGAGGCACATGGACCCAGGCCAGTTTTAGAGGGCAGCGTATTCCTCAGGAACACACAGGTTCCATTGAGAAGGCCTATTTCTGACTGCCTCGATGGATCAAGGAGGGGAAACGAAGATCAGTCAGGACAGGTGGACTCCTTCTGGAGTGAATGCTGCTGGAAGTGGTGCAGATCTAAGCCCTGTGGGGCTTCATGGGTAATGCATAGCAGACTGAACGGTTTCTGGAAACAAACTGTTCACAAATGCAAGGCTGATTACCATGGTGTAGCTCAGCTGCAACTGCTCTCAGCGGCCAGCACTGGGGTGGCTGCATTTATTACACCACTTGGAGGTGCTGAGTAGTTTTCAAGGGGAGCCCCAAGTTCAGCATACTGCAATAATCCAGCATTTTCAAGTCCATTTGACTTTTTGTCCAGGCCAGAGCAAAAACCTGAATTACATTTGTAGTTCACAACTGTGAAGGTGGTTCACAACTGCGAAGAAAAGAGTCTAACCAGCAAAGGCTCAGATGTGCTTGGCTGCCCCAACAAAAGTTCTTGTGGATGGAGTTTGGCTTGTCCTCATGCCTTGAAGAGCCAGATTTTGCTGGTCATGGTGGCTCGACTGAGCCCTCCTCACCATCATTGAAGACACTAGGTGGACTCGAGGGGACTCACCTGAGGCACTCTGTAACTAGGAGGCATTGCGATTTTTCCTGTCAAGGTGAGGAGACAACAACTTTCTCCCTGTGAAAGAGGCCTGTGTGGCTCCTCTGGCATTTCCTTAGAAACAGGGAGCCTTTGTTGCTTTATGAGGAAGCCTTGAAGGGGCTCTCCCCATGAAGCTTCACTGAAGCCACCTGGAATTAAGGAGAAATTTCCTGACAGCGAGAACAATTAACCAGTGGAACAGGTTGCCTTCAGAGGTTGTGGGTGCTCCATCACTGGAGGTTTTTAAGAAGAGACTGGACAGCCACTTGTCTCAAATGATGTAGGGTTTCCTGCTTGAGCAGGGGGTTGGACTAGAACAGGGCTTTTCAACCTTTTCACCGACTGTACCACTTTTAGGATATGGCAATATTCGAGTACCACCTAGCAAGGTGTCAAAAACTTGATGACCAAAAAAACCCCACCCTGTTCAAAGTTGCAGTTGCACTGAAATGACTTATGACCATTTTTCACACTTATGACCATTGCAGCATGCCCAGGGTCATGTGATTTATACTTGGATGCTTGGCAACTGATTCATATTTATGATGGTCACACTGTCCCAGGGTCATGTGATCCCCTTTTGCAACCTTTTGACAAGCAAAAACTTGATGACCCCAGTCAAAAACTTGATGATCCCCCCCCCCAAAAGGAAAAAAGTGATAAAGTACAGGTAGCCCTCGACTTACCCCTGCAGCTCCTGAGGACTCTCTCACGGCAAGTCCTGCGCTGTGCTTTGGCTCGTTCCCTCCCCTGCTACACTTGGCTAGGCTGGGCAGGGCCGCGTACCACCTGCCAGGTGCCAATGTACCACTGGTGATACCCGTACCACTGGTTGAAAAGCCCTGGACTAGAAGACCTCCAAAGTTCCTTCCAGTCCTATTATGATTGACTGGAAAGCAACAAATTTGATAAGGGGTCTGGAGGCTACACCATATGATAAACGATTGGGGTAACTAGGCATGTCTAGTCTAATGAAGAAAAGGACTATGGGTGTTATGATAGTTTCTGTACTTGTGGGGCTGTCACAGAGAAAAGGGGGTCAACCTACTCTCCAAAGCATCTGAGGGCAGGAAATGAAGCAATGGATGGAAACTAATAAAGGTGAGAACCAACCTAGAACTAAGGAAACATTTCCTGACAGTGAAAACAATTATTTAGTGGAACGGCTTGCCTCTGGAAGTTGTGGGTGCTCCAACACTGGAGGTTTTCAGGAAGATACTGGACAGCCAGTTGTCGAGAATGATATGGGGTGTCCTGTTGCAGGGAGTTGGACTAGAAAAATTCCAAGGTCCCTTCCAACTCTATTGTAGGAAGATATCAACACCCCCCCCCAGAGAAAGAAATGTTTTGGGGGATTTTAAAAAAAGCAGATTATATTTTCCCAAAGGAATAATGGAGAAGATCATAAAAGGCAGAACCCCCCCCAACCCAGGTCTCTCTGCCCCATGTAGAGGCCAGGTCTGTAGAAATGGTGATGTGATAATCCTTTCAGAAAGACTGGAGCCAGGAAGCTTAGAGCTGATGGGATTAGAAAGACAAAGATCCCTAGAACCAACAACCCCTCACCCAAAAAATCCAACACAGGACATAGCCATCAGCCACAGGGAAGCAGGATATGACCTTTAGGACATAATAGGATTAACACACCACCATCAGAATACCAGAAAGGCACACTGAACCTCAGGTCAAAGTTCATGCCACAGGAATAACTCCAAACACAAAAGCCCAAGAAGGTATAAAAACCCACCACTCCCAGCTACATGTGGTCAGCTTTCCCAGAGCCACATTTCTGTCTGGCTCTCCTCTTCAATAAACTGCAACCTTCTTTCTAAAGCAGTCTCCATTTTGATTATTCCCAGCCTGGACTGGACCCTGATGAAGATTTTTCTTTCGACACTATTATTCTATGTTCTAAAATGAAGAACCTCTACCAAGTTTTGAATTACAGTCCTGTTATATTTCTGCCTTTCCTTGAGGATTCCCCAAATTCACTTTGAATGCTGCTTTAGGCAAAATGTCTGAGTCAAGGGCATGTTTTTTTCCTTTCAGCTAAAATGGCCATTTCCCCCTCTGGTGTCCAGTGCCAGAACCCCAGGCCAGGAAGGCCAGGACAGCAGGAGAGAAGGAAATCTCTGGGGGAGGGAGGGTGGCAGCAGATCTCAAGGCCAGTCCTGGGGTGGGGGCACCCGCCTGGCGAGAGTCGAGAGGGCAAGGCTTCCCTGCTGGCCAAGAGGAAGGCTTGCTTTCATTTCTGGGAAGGCTGCCTTTCAGCAGTCTGTCGGATAAATATTTGCACAGTTCATAAAGCTCTTGTTCTTTCTTTCTTTCAGGAAGGAAATGAGGAGGCTGCAGAGAATAGAAGAAACCCCCCCCCACACACACCAGCATTTCTTGTGTAGTTGTGTCCCTCAAGAACCTGAGCTTGGACCTGTCTTTCTTCTCTCCGGACTTCACACTCCGAGGACCCCTGCTGGAAACTTCACAATGCTATGATTGACAAGATGCGAAATTAGGCCCTCTCCTCCCACGCCAACCTCGCCTGCATCTAGGGTTACTGCCGCTCGGGGCTCAGTGTGAAATTCCCCTTGCCGGAGCTCATTAAATGGGTCAGTGGCCCTTCCAGCCTCACAAAGGGCTGGTTCTGGCCATCCCATCCGACTCAGTCCCAGGATGTCGTGGAGTAAATGCTTCCAGATGGCTCACCTCAGCATCTCCAGAAGAGAACAGAAGACTAATGGTTTGCAGATCCCACCAGTTCTCATTGTTCTCTTTGTCTGTCTATGTGTGTGTGTGTGTGTGTGTGCGTGCATGCTGGGGGGACATGGGGAGGCTGAGACTGCCTGCTTTTGCAACCAGTGGAGATGGAGGGGCCCACAGCTGGCCAGATGCCAGCTTTCCTGCAGGCTGTGTCTGTGGGGCAGCAAAGTTGGTTCCCACTGAGAGGGGTCAAAAGCCAAGGCCTCCCCCAGTGGCCGGGGAAAAATGCCTCCTGGCTTTGCAGGCGATGGCAGCTATCAAACAGGGTTTTCCTTCTGACTCGGCTACTGCTGCACTTCGCCCCTGGCTCCCAGAAGAGTCGGGAATAGAATAGAATAGAATAGAATAGAATAGAATAGAATAGAATAGAATAGAATAGAGCTGGAAGGGACCTTGGAGGTTTTCTAGTCCAGCCACCTGCTCAAGCAGGAGAATCTATACCATCTCAGACAAGTGACTGTCTAGCCTCTTCTTAAAAATCTCCAGTGATGGAGCACCCACAATTTCTGGAGGCAAGCTGTTCCACTGGTTAATTCCAGGTTGCTTTTCAATTTGATCAGTTTCCAACCATTGTTTCTTGTCCTTCCCTCTGTGCTCTGGTGAACAACCTGACCCTCTTTGCCTTGTGGCAGCCCCTCAGATACTGGAACACTGCTATCATGTCTCCCCTCTTTCTTCTTTTCTTTAGACTAGCCAAACCCAAGTTCTTCAAATGTTTTAGTCTCCAGGCCTTTGATCATCTTAGTTGCTCTTCTTTGACTTTTTTCCAAACTCTTGACATCTTTTTTGTGATATGGTGACCAAAATTGGCTGCAGTATTCCAGGTGTGGTCTTACTAGGGATTTATAAAATGGTACTAATACTTTGCATGATCTTGAATCTATGCCTCTGTTTATACAACCCAGGATTGTATTAGCTTTTTTGGTTGCTGCTGCACACTGCTGGCTCATAGTCAAGTGATGGTCCACTAGGACTCCAAGGTCCCTCTTACAGTTACTGCTTTTAAGTCAGGTCTTGCCTCATTCTATACTTGTACTTTGATTTTTCCTGACTAAATGTAAAACTTTGCTTTTCTCCACATTGAAACTCATTTTGTTGGATAGGGCCCATTGTTCAAGTTTGTCAAGATCTTTTTGGATCCTGAGTTTGTCTTCTGGGGTGTTGGCTACTCCTGCCAGTTTGGTGTCATCTGAAAATTTGATGAGTTCCCCTTCAATTCCCTCATCTTGATGAAGATATTGAAGAGTACTAGGCCTAAGATGAAACCTTGTGGTATCCCACTGCTTACTTCTCTCTAGGTGGATGTAGTGCCATTGAGGGCTATTCACTGGGTACAGCTTGTCAGCCAGTTACAGATCCATCTGGTGGTGATGTTGTCTATTCCACATTTGTCTAGATTACCAAGGAGTAGGTTGTGGTCTACTTTATCAAATGCCTTACTGAAGTCTAAGTATACTATGTCCACAATATTTCGCTGGTCTACTAGTTTAGTTACTTTGTCAAAAAATGAAATAAGATTGGGTTGGCATGATCTATTTTTAACAAATCTATGCTGGCTACTGATTATAACTTTGTTGCTTCTAGTGTTCACAGATCTGTTTTTTATTATCTTTTCTAGGATCTTCCCAGGTCTTGATGTTAGACTGATTGGTCTGTAGTTTCCTGGGTCCGTTTTCCCCCCCTTTCTTGAAGATAGGAACCACATCAGCCCTTTTCCAATCCTCAGGTACTTTCCCGGTGCTATAGGATTTTTGAAAGATGTGGTGCAATGATTCTGAGATAACAATCAGAACTCTGGAATGTAATCTGTCAGTCCCGGTTGTTTATATTTGTCAATGTCGGATAGGTGTTCTCTTACCATTTTCTTGCTTATTTTAATTTTTGTTTCTAGTTTGACTTTTGCAGTGGGTTTTTTTGGGCTATAGTTTCTTTTTGTGTGAAGACTGATGCAAACTATGAGTTAAGCAGCTCTGCTTTCTCCCTGTTGCCTGTAATTTTCTCACCATCTTCTCTCTTTAATGGACCTACAGTTTCCTTGACTTTTTTCTTGTTGTTAATATGTTGGAAGAAACTTTTTTTTTTTATTATCCATGATTTCTGTTGCAAGTCTTCGTTCCTTCTGAGCCTTTGCTTTCCTGACTTCATCTTTATATGTTCTGGCTATCTGCTGATAATCCGCCTTAGTTATGTGTCCCTCTTTCCATTTTTTGTATTGATCCTTTTTGTCTGTCAGTTTATCAGAGAGATCTTTGTGCAGCCATGCTGGTTTCTTCTTGAATGTCTTGTTTTTCTTTTTCAGTGGTATTGTGATGATATGGGCTTTTATGATTGCATTTTTCAGAGCTTCTCACGCTTCTTGGGTTGTTTTCCCCTTTGGGATTTTCATCCATGGGCTCTTTCCTAGGTTCTGTCCGATTTTGTTAAAGTCAACTCTTTTGAAGTTTAAGATACTGGTTGGATTGTTTTCTATTGCTAATGTTTGCATTATATTAAATTCCAGTATGACATGGTTACTTTCAGCCAAGGTTCTGGCAACTTCAATTCCCTCTATAACTTCTTCTCTATTAGTAAGAATTATGTCCAGTATAGCTTTACTTCTAGTTCTCTCATCCACCTTTTGGATGACAAAGTTGTCAGCTAGGTTGGTTAGGAATCTATTTGATCTCCCGCTCGCTGCAGAGTTTGTCTCCCAGTTGATATCTGGGTAGTTGAAGTCTCCCATTACTACTGTGGTATGCTTCCTACATACATTTGTTAACTGGTTGGCAAAGAGTTCATCTATTTCTTCTGATTGGTTGGGTGGTCTGTAATATGGCAATGTCACTTTTTTCTCGTTTATATTGACCCATATACATTCTGGGAAGATTTTATCTTTGATCATGTGTCATGTGCATTTCTGTGGATATGTAGTGTTCTCTTACATATAGTGCAACTCTCCCTCCTCTTTTTGTAGACCTGTTTCTTTTGAACAATTTGTATCCATCCATCAGTCCATTCCAGTCATGGGTTTCGTCCCACCAGGTTTCTGTAATGCCAACTATGTCATACCCTCCCTCGTGTATTATTGCTTCTAGTTCGCCCTGTTTTCCCCCCAAGATTTGAGCATTTGTATATAAGCATTTAAGACTTTTATGCCTGTCCTGCATCTTCTGATTGTTGTTGGGTTTTTTCTTTTTTCTCATCACTCCAAACCTCATTGTTTGATTTGTTTTCTTGGGATTTGTGATTCTTTTTGGGTTCTAGAGATTCTAGAGATTGGTCACCCTTCCTCCTCAATTTTAGTTTAAAGCCCTCCTGATGAGCTGGGCCAGTCTTTTTCCGAGTACATTTTCTCCTATTTTCGTGAGGTGCAGCCCATCCCTTGCCAAGAGTCCTTTGCATAGGAAATGCAGTCCATGATCCAGGTGACACCAACCCTTTAACCTTCAGCAGGGACTTCACCTGAAGTTGGAAACAGCTCCTCTGCCAACACAGCAAGCAACTGCAGGGGCAGATCCGTGCTCTCTCCTTGTCAACTTTGTGGGGCCAGAGAGTCAAGGAGAGATGGAGCCCTTGACAGCTCCACTCCATGGCTGGAGGAACCCAGCTCCTGGGAGGAGTGTCTTCTCTGTGTTTAAAATTCCTTCACATTATCCTTAATATGATTTGTTTGTACGTCAGTTTGCATAAAGCATCTTCTCTGAATACCACAATATTTAAATACTAGAAGTTACACTTAGCTGGTGAATAGCTTCAATCCTGGATCGCTGAGCTAAATGCAACGCATCTGTGTAATCCAGTGTTTCTCAACTTTAGCAACTTTAAGATGGGTGGACTTCAGCTTCCAGAATTCTGGGGGTTAAAGTGCACCCATCTTAAAGTTGTTAAGATTGAAATACACTGATGTAGTCAATTTGAGATCTCAGCTGTGGTCCTTTTTCTGATGAAAGCTCTTAAGACAGTCATTCATGCCTGCTATGAAACCACATGAGTCTTTGCTAGGAAAAAACAACAACATAAGGGTTACAAGAGGTGAAACAAAGGACTCACAGTTTTCTGCACTGCCTCGCCAAGACCTTGGAAATGGACAGCTGATGGCCGTGGATCTCTTAGAAGTTTGAGGCGAGGTCAGTCAGCAGGCGTTGTATTAATATTCTCCTTTCCCCCCATGAAGGTTCTTCTATGATGCTAACAAGATGGGGTTAGGGTGGAGGGAGGGGTCTTGGCTTCACCCACACTTTGGTGCAAGCACTGTGAGGACTGTGACCTGGGGACAGGGCACAGGAAATTTGTTGTGTCCACCACTGGTCAGCTTCTCTGGGTGCCAGTGCAGCTGTAAAAAGGGGCCAGCAAGTCCCAGAAGGCTGCTGGGTTTCCTGGGTGAGAGCCGAGCCTCCTCCTGGCCTTGACCACCACCTCTTTCCCAGGCACATTCGAGGGTGAGGTTGCAACGATGGGAAGGGGTTTCCCAGTGAACTTCAGATGAGGCGCTGCAGGCGCTGTTGTGGAGTTGACCTTTGGGACCACCTGTATCTTGGCTAAGCTCCCAACCACCCCCTCTTCTGGAAAGCAAAGTCCCATCAGCTGGCCGGGCCTTTGCCCACTGTGGAGGAATCAAAAGAAATGAAATTACCTTTAATTGTGCCCATTAGGTTCCGGAGAATGTCAGCATGAAAAGCCACTTTTAGGCAGGCACCACAATGCCGCTTTGTATCGTTTTTGCTCCCTCCTCTCCTTTTCTTAGCCCTCAACCTCTTCCCTGCCCTGCTGCACACCTTTGTCATTACAATGCTGTTCTCTTCCCCAAACATGGGCAGGCAAGGCGTGATTTTTGTCATGAATTAAAATACAGATTTCCCCCCAAAAGTTTTACTGTTAGGTTTATATCTTGTAAATAATTCATGGCAAGACAGGGCGCTGCCTCTTGTCATTTTCCTCTACAATAACCTGAGAGGCAGGTTGAACTGGGAGAGTGTGACTGGTCCAGGTTTACTCTGTCAACTTCGGTGGTTATAGGAAACTTGAACCTGGGTGTCTCCAGTGCTGGTCAACACCATCACTTCTATTCCACACTGGTTCATGGTCAGAAACACCTCCACTTGTCAGAATGATCTTGGCAAACCACAGATTAAGCATGAGCCAGCAATGTTCTGCAGCTATCAAAACAGCCACTGTAATCTTGGGCTGCAACATCAGGGATAAAAAATTGAGATCAACCTTTACTGAAACCTTTAAGTAAAAAAACCCTGTAAAATATGTAGGAGAAATGTATGGATAGCTAGCCCTCCAGGGCCTTTTGCAAGACCCAAGGGGGGGCTGTTGGGGGTCTCAGGGGAGACGTCTTCCATGAGCAGATGCCCTCCAGGGGTCCCGAGGGATGGCATGGTCTAATGGAAGGAGCCTGGAGCGTGCCAGCCATGTCAGATTGGATCAGCAGGGCAGCTACGATGGAGACAGGCCACCCCTCAGGAAAGCAGGTGCTCAGATAATCAGGCTCACCACCTGGAAGTGGCAGGAACATGGCCAGTTTTGTGGTGCCTTTAAAGAAGAAGAAAGAGCAGGTCCATTTTATTGGTAGTAGGCAAGCATTGGATCTAAAATATGTATCATCTAAAAAAAAGAAACACTTTTTCCCATAATCATTCAACTACACTCTTTTTTTTTTTTTTTTTACAAAATGGATTTTTAAAAAGAGTGGGATACACTCAGGAAATGTTATGAATCTGATAATATTTCAGATGATCCTTAAATCTCAACACAGGACATCTTTACATTGCCAGGAGAAAATTGTGTTGCTGGGGGAGGTGACCGAGAGTTGGGTGCAAAGGAAATTCTTTCTCAGATGGCCTAAGGGGTTGCCAGTCACTTAGGATAGCAAAGGTGCTTACATTTCAGAGTTTTGAATGTGTAGAGACACAAAAGTGGCAAGGAACGGCAGTAGCTGAGCCCTGGTGGGGGGGGGGAGGGAACAAGGGCCCCCAGCCTGCACAGGATCTCTTTTGAGCAGAGAGAACAGAGAAGCCCCTCCATTGCTGAAGAAGGCAGGGGGAAGTAGGGGTGCCCACTGGCCAGATGGACCCTGGCCCAAAGTCTCTGGGGCCCTCCAAGGTCAGCCGGTGACACAGCCAGGGCCTCTGGCGAAGGCGCTCCGACACGTCTGCTGTCAAATGGAACCTATTAAAAGGGATTAGAAGCTTTTTCATCACTACCCCAGTGACACCATGATGGGCTGAAATTGCTGTAAAAACATGATTATTAAAAATAGGGCTATTAGTTTTGGAATGGACAGAAGCTCTTTTCTCATTTTCATTTCCAGTTGCCGAGTCTGGCTCAGGAGAACTGACTCCTCTGGAAAGGCAGCTGAAACCCCCCACCCTGGGTGGAAAAACAGGGCTGGGGTGGTGGTGGAGGACAAAGTTTGCAGAGAAAATGGGAAAAAAACAGCTTCTTACTGGCCGTTACGGAGGCCAATTGATGGATTTGGAATTTGTTATGTATTTGTTTGCGCTGTACTCCAAATATTAATTGCTTTTTTCCCATTCTATGCCAGGACCCCAACTTGTGGGGCAAAGGCTGTGTTGGCCAATTTTCTTCTCCGCAGTTTGAAACCTACCCAAAGGCTGGGAATCCTCAAGGCACTATCTCTATAGGAGGGCCCCCAAAATGTGGCTGTTTGTAACTGGGTGTCATAAGTGGTTCCAAATCCAGGCAAAGCAATATAAGTGTTGAATGAAAATTAATTTCCTCCTCCTCCTCCTCCTCCTCCTCCTCCTCCTCCTCCTCCTCCACTTTAGTTTAAATAAGAATGTTTTAATAAATGAAATAGAAAAATAATACTTGAAATGGGCTCTTTTGTTACCTGTATTTACTTCCCCACCTTATACTTGCCTTATACTTCTGCCAACAACAGGCAAGTGTTAAAGTCGTCACTAAAGAACTCCTCCTGCTTCTTCAAATGCCATCAAGGCAAAAATAGAAAAGGCCAGTTTGTTAGTAAACAGTGATTGTACACAGGTAAAGATTAAACATATGACCGCATAATGACTGTATGTGCTAAAATTACACAAACTGAAAAAGGTATGATTAAGTTGGGAAGATATAATACTATATTTATTTGAAAGGCATGCTTCCAGAGGCAATAAAAACTACTGAAACATTAATTCAAGGAAAATCTGAGCAAACATTTTTCTGGGTTTTGGAATTCAGGCGATCCATACAGGGAACCCCTCAAAGGATTTGATTTCCCTTTGTTTCTTCTTTATGCCATTGCGGAGATTTTTTTAATGCTCCCAGGATTGGGTAGTGCCAGGATCCTAGAATAAAATTGCCACAGTCCTGACAGCTTCGTAAGGGGCTCCAGGAATAAGCTCAATCCTTCTGAAATGCCAGTTGCTGGTCACATGCTAAACATCCCTCTGCAGAGTTCCTCCTGGGGGTTTATTTTTAATAAACACTTTGAATTGGCTTATTTCCCTTAATTTGAGATGATTTGAGCAATTTAGACCCAGCCATTTCAGGCCATTATTTGTTTCTATTTTCCCAGATGCTCTTTTTTGACACACTAGTAATTAGGACATTCCTCGTGTAATTCTCCCTGGCCTGGTCACCTCCCTGAAAGTTTCTCCAAGACTAGTTTGAGTCCACAAAGTCCTTTTGGTACAGCGACTCCTGCAAACGCCTCTTTGAGTTTTCAGAGAAGGAAAATTCCATTGCTTGCTTGACTAATATCTGAAAACAATACAGTCTCATAAATTGCTCTTGAGAAACAAGATGTGTTGAGTTCAATATGCCTGATTTCTACATAGGAATTTATAGGATTACAACATTATATTATCCTTCATTTTTCAAAAATAAATACAATACAGATAACGATACATTTTCAAAGGTTTAAGGAATGGAAAGATTTTTCTGCCAGCAAAACAAAGCAAAACATCTAGAGATCTGTTTTAGGCAAAATGGAAGGAACTTGATGCTTTTAATAGTTGGAAAGGATCAGGAGATTTGAGGAAATGGCAAAGAAACCAATATATATTCATTCATCTATATAAATAAAAATGTAAATGTTCGTTTGTTCAAAATCTTAAATCCCCGAAGGTTCTTCACCGATTGCTTTGAAATTTTGACACAACGTTGCATTCGAATACACGCGTGTTTTTATATACCTACTATTATATAGATGTCACACCTGTGACAGGTAAAAACATGCTTTTTTTGAAAAACAGCGCCATTTGTTGGACATACAAGCATTATGAAATTAAACATATTACAAACGTGCGCTTTCTCTTTTCTTTCTTTTCCGTTTAACCAGACTGAGCCACAGCAACACGTGAATGGGTACAGCTAGTTTAAAATAAAGAAAAAAAATCAAATGTTGACAGTTTCAAGCTTTGTTTTCAAACTGAATAAACCTCTGTGTTTTGAGTAGCCTCTACCTGGAAAAGTGGATGTTTCTCTGGAGTAGAGGCTGAGTTAGAAGATGTCCAGGTCCTGGCCAATGGAAAGGACCCCAAAATGCTCTCATCTCTTCAAAAATCAAAGCTGTCTGGGAAAGCTAAAAGAGATAAAGAAAACCAGACGTTGCATGCAGAACACCATCGCCTGCACAGAAGTGAGCACATTCACATATACATTTGTGCCATGTAAACTGCAAACACTCTCAATAATCTCATAGGGATGAGGTTTTGTCCTACAGCTAGTCTCAAATTAGGTGCTTCTAAGTCTTGACATGGAACATCAGAAAGTGCTTGATGTGTCTAATGCAAACTTTTGGAGAACACCAGCTGCAAGGGAGTCATGCTTGCCTGAAGGTCCCATAGGTCTGATGGAGGCCGCAATTCAAACATCCCCTACAGCAGAGGCTCAGACGAATCTGGGATGGTCTCTCCTGAGAAGACCATTTCTGTGCCAGCTGGGAAACCCTCTACCTGCAGAAGCTCCCCAAGGATGGATGATTTGACTTCAAGAGGTTGTCTTCAAGTAATTTAAAAGCTGTTGTATAGAAGATGGGACAAAGTTGTTCTGCAAGAGAGGACAAGAAAAAGTGGGCTTACATTTAAAGAAAGTAAATTTTGATTAGAGTTTAGAATTTCCTAAAGGTAAGGGCTGTTCAGCAATGTAACAGGTTGCCATGAGAAGTGGTAGATCCTCCTTCATTGGATGTATAAAGTAGAGACTGGTCGGACACCTTTTGAAGACGTGGGACTTGTGGATTCCTGCAGTGGGCAGTGGATTGGGCTAGACCAGAGGTCTGCAACCTTGACAACTTTAAGACTTGTGGACTTCAGCTCCCAGAATTCTGAAGTCCACAAGTCTTAAAGTTGTCAAAGTTTGCAGACCCCTGGGCTAGACAATCTAATAGGATCCTCCCAAGATTTGCGTTTAATGGTTTTATGAAGTAAGAAGCAACCCCCGTTCTTCCTTAGTCTGTTCTATTTGAAGAAAGATTCTTAAAAGGGAGAAGCAATGAGCCGTTGCTCTTGGGCGAGGCTGATCTCAGCTTGGGGACTGTTTATGCCCTCAGTCTCTCTGCAAAGAGCAAGGAAGACGGCCTGGATCAAAACCTGCAAGAACCCCTGCAAAAGGTGCTGAAACATTTTTTCTGAGAAACAAGATTGTGTTCAGATGCGGTCCTCCCAAGATTTTTTCTTACTACAGATAATCTTTGCTTAATGACGCTAATTCAGTGGTGGAATTCAGCCAGTTTGCATCAGTTCGGCAGAATCAGTAGCTAATTTTTTGTTGCCCAGGCCCAGAACGGACTTCTGGAAGCGGCATCCACACAGAGAACCGGTTGTTCACATATTTGAATCCCACCACTGCCCTAATTGGGACCCAATTTTCCATCACTAAGCAATGTGGTCATTGGGTGTAACTTCACCTGAAGTTGCAGTGATTATCCCAGGACTTCATGCCACACTCACTTCTGTTTGAACTGCCCCCCATTTCCCTCCCTCCCTTCCTCTATCCATCAGAGACCCGTGGCCTGAGGGAAGAATTGGGAAGAATTGTGGGTTCAGTTCTTGGCACCCTATTTCCAGAAGGTCATTGAAAGGAGGGCAGTGAAGATGCCGGAGAGACTTGAGGCTGTGCCCTAGGAAGACAGGCCGAGAAAAAAGCACAATCACTGTTAATTCTTTGCAAAGCATTAATAGCTCTTTAAAAAAAGAAAGAGAAAAGCACCAGCTTGTTTAAGTAACATCCTTTATGGGAGTGGCTACAGCTTAATTTGTTTCTAAACATTTCTAAACATTTTTTTTTAAATTTTACTTTTCATAACAAGTTCAGGGTCTTTTATTTGTATGATTTCCAAGTTCCACAAAAAAAGAAGAATATTTATCCAGGGCATTAAAATATCTTCCTGTGCTAATGTCTCTGGCAGAGGAACGAATGTCATGTTTGCTTTTCTGTGGGATAAATGCCATTTTTGGCCCTTCACTCTTAGCGCAAATTAAACTATTGTTTAATTTTCAGTTCATCTTTTGAAAGCTAAATGTTCCGAGCACTGTTAATATTGGATTAATTTTTAAACTAACAAATCAATCTAGTTCTTAATATAAATATTTTACCAACCATATTATAAATATTGTGGCTGCTTAAAAAGGGGAGCCCTGCAATGGGCAGATCTTGAAAAGATTTGAACTTCTTTCAGAAGAGGAAACCCATTTGGAAAAATGCTTCCTAACTAAATGAAGATAACCTGCTGAACAAAAACCACAAACAGACTTTGTACAGCTAGACAAGAGAGAGAGAATGTCATATTTTGACACATGTCCCCCAGAAGACACTAAGCCGCAATGAGAGGGTGCTTTTGAAGACTACAAGATGCTTGGACACTTGTGAATCTCGTCTGTAGGAGTTGACCAGGCTGAGCCTGAGGGAGGGAGGGGTCAAACATGTCATCCATCATGAGTCCCTTCCTGCCCACAAGAGATCTAAGTCCAGCCCACCTTGAATTCCTTCTACTCTTATCTCCCGCTAATTTCCCCCAACCGTTAGTAGTTCAGATTCTTGTAGAAAGCTTATGCTTGCAATACATCTTTATACTCATATACTGCCTGGGTCTCCTGATTTCTCTGGTTCTTGACATCATCTGCTCAACCAATGAGTCCTTGGGGAATCCCAAAAGTTCCTCACTTTTGTAAAGTGAGGAGGAAAGCACCTGCTTTGGAATAGCCCCCCCCCCTCCCAAAAAAATTGATCAGTCACAATACAGGTGGATGCAGTGGTGGGATTCAGCTGGTTCGCACCACTTCGGCAGAAACGGTAGCTAATTTTTTGTTTGAATGGACTTCCGGAAGCGGCATCCATACAGAGAACCGGTTGTTCATATATTTGAATCCCACCACTGGATGGATGTCTGTAAGCTATTAAAAACTCAGCTAGTTTGGAGAACCTTTCTGTACTGGGAGGGGTACCAGATAGATTGTTGTATTTTAAATACTTGGTTGGTTTATATGATGGATGCATATTATTAATTAATTAAATTTGTACATTGCCTGACTCCCAGCAATCCTGTGTGATTCACTTATGGGTATCTGGTAAACTGTTACAAATCATTTTTACTGCAGCAGCTATAAATAAAAAAAATGAATCAATCAATCCTAGATTCTTAGGCATCTCTGTCTCCATTTTCCAATTAAAACTCAGAGAAGTAAATCAGATTCTTTTGGGAACATTTGGCTGCCTGCTGTATTGTTTCTAAACTTGCAGCTTGGGAATAGCAAATCACATTTCTGCCAATGTCTCAGCATGGGTTGTGCGTATGTCGAAGGAATCCTTTGTGTCATTTTCTGGAAGGAGGAGGTGCAATCACAACGGCTCTTTAGTTTTGGTGCTTCTGCAACACCTGAGATCTGGGGAGGTATGAGGCATTTTGGGATGTGACCAGAATAGAATACAGCAGTGTTTCTCAACATTAGTGAGTTTAAGAAGTATGGATTTCACTCACAGCATTCCCCAGCTAGCTATACTGGCTGGAGAATGCTGGGAGTTGAAGTCCATACATCTTAAAGTTGCAAAGGTTGAGAAACACTGGCATACAGAATAACAGAGTTGGAAGGGACCGTGGAGGTCTTTCCCACACACCATCCCTTTCACAAAGCAGTAGCTAAGCAGAAAGTCTTAAGCAAAGGCATCTCCCTGGAAAATAGGTGCTTGCAGTGAGGACCACCAGGTCACTCCATCACACAAGAGGTAGATGTAGGGCATATAAACCCAGAGGGATCTGGGAGAAGAGCCTTGATTCATCTAATCCTTCACCCTACAAACTCCAGAGGTACATCTATGGGTTGACTTATGCAAAGAATGAGAAACTGTACTATACTCAGCAAGTGAATAACCAACAGTCAAAAGAAACTCCATTGTATTTTGGAAGGAGTTAAGAAAACAACAGGGAAGAAAACAGAATGAGAGAAGCAATGATTGTATGGTTTCCAACTGTAAGAAAATCCACTCAATTATCCTTTCACCTCCAGAATGTTTAGTTTTTTCAGGATTGCTGACAATTTCTAAGCCTATATGCACTGAAATAAGCTACGGAATAGATGGCTAACTCATGGGTTGTTTTGTCATTCTTCTCAGGCAAACAGGACATGGTATTGCAGGTTAATCCCTCCATTTAGATGTTAACATATAGAGCTTTATAGTGCTCCCTTTCAGAGAAGAGAAAGTAATTCACTCAGCACAAGGTGAGAGCCTGTGGCATAGTCAGGTCAGCCCTGCAGCTCCTGAAAGTCAGCTGCAGAGGGAAAGCTTTTCTTCAGTCTTTCAGATTCTACAGTTCTAGAGCAGCAGATACAATCCAGTGATGCACAAAGAGCCCAAGTCTCCCAGCATCATCTAAAATCTTGTGGGGTCAGAGCTGAGGATCGCTGACCAGAAAAAGGACCTTGGCATCAGGTTGGGGAATCATAGACTCCTAGGGCTGGAAGGGACCTTGGAGGTCTTCTAGTCCAACCTCCCTGCCCAACCCAAGAGTTCTTACACCATCCTGGACAAATGCTTGTCCAATCTTTTCTTGAAAACCTCCAGTGAGGTGAACAGAAGGACAAGAGTCAGATGATGTTCAAGTGGCAAATTTATGCTGGGAGTCATTGCACAAGGAATTGGAATTGAAATGTCCTGATTCAAATAACGGTTGTGACCACACTAAAAATTCCTAGGATCATTGTGGCTACTATCTCTTAGACTGTTATTATAAGTAGAAAATAAGAGCAAAACTGAACAAATCCAAAGTTTATGACAGCTCTGGACCTCGTTCTTCCCAAAGGCTGCTCCCTCCAGCTCTGTTCTGCTCCTCTTCAATACCAAGAGTTTCAGGGCAAGGATGTCCAGCTCCTGCTCAGTGTCCACATTTGAAGGTTTTAGGGCAGGGAAGATATTCTGCTTCTTTCCATCATGTGCTGTTAATCGTCTAAATTGGCTGCACAGGTTATGCGGATGGGCTCACGAATATCTCATCAGGTGACTGGGAGACTCAGTACTTTCCTCCAGAGTTTCAACTGGAATCCAAGTGATGGTTTTGGACATGAAATTGCATATTTTGCTCAGCTCACGTCTGCATCATTTTAATTTTCCCCTCAATCATCTTTGTTTATGCTTTTTATCCTGGAGATAGTTCATGCATCTGATGGCTTGCGGTCCATCTCTGTTTCTGTCATCCTACACAGAATTATGGAAGGTTAGTTTGCAAAGGATCTTGGAGGTCATTTTGCCCAATAGATCTCCCCAACAGATGGCCATCTGGCCTCTCTTTATATACCTCAGTGAAGAAGAAACTGCCATCTTTCCAGGAAGTCTGTTCTATTGTTGAACTGCCCTAATCATTAGGAGATTATTTCCTTGTAGTTTAAACACTTCACTTCTTGTCCTGACTCTGGGAATGGCTCTAAACCATTTTGCGGATGTTTACATGACAGCCCTTCAGACACAGGAAGGCTATGGAGACGTCCTCCAAGGTACTTCTACCAGGACCGCTAGACTGTTTATCTCCTTGTAGGCTCTGAATCATTTTGGTTGCTATGCTCTGGACAAACTGCAGTTTGTCAATGCCCTTTCATAAATGGGATACTCCATAGTGGACACAGGGATGGCTTGAAATTGCAAAATAATAAGATGTTTTCTGCATCTTAATGCTTTATTTCAAAAGAGCTGACTTTAACAAACTCAGAGAGAATCTAGGAAAGATCCCATGGATGAAAATCCTAAAGGGAAAAACAACCCAAGAAGCACAGGAAAATCTGAAAAATGCAATCATAAAAGCCCATACCAGCACAATACCACTGAAAAAGAAAAACAAGACATTCAAGAAGAAATAATCTGCATAAAGATCTCTCTGACAAACTGAAAGACAAAAAGGATCAATACAAAAGGTGGAAAGAGGGACACATAACTATGGCCAATTATCAGCAGACAGCCAGAACATGCAAAGATGAAGACAGGAAAGCAAAGGCTCAGAATGAATAAAGACTTGCAACAGAAATCAAGGATAATAAAAAAAAAGTTTGTTCCAACATATTAACAACAAGAAAAAAGTCAAGGAAATGGTAGGTCCACTAAAGAGAGAAGATGGCAAGGAAATTACAGGCAACAGGGAGAAACAGAGCTGCTTAACTCATTCCTTGCATCAGTCTTCACACATAAAGAAACTATAGCCGGACTTCCAGTGGCGAGGCTTCGCTGAAGGAGGCTTCTTTCTTAGCCTCCCGCCCGGGACTGCATCAAAGCTGTCAAAACAGCGTGGATCAGCTGTTTTGTGGCTCGGAACTTTCTCCCCGGGCGAAGGGGAGAAAGTGAGTTCGGTCTGGATAGGGGTTGAGTTCCCTAGTCCCCCCAGGAACGATCCTGGGGGGATGAAGGTGATGAACTCCCCCGGAGTCCGGACCTCCCTTCGCAGCTCGGAGTGTCTTCGCTCCTCGAAGCGAAGCTAGACGTCGCCGCCACTGCTGCTACTTTGTATTTGCTTGTGAGTAACTTTTTTTTTTTTAAACAAACTTTATTGATTTCCCCCCCCCCGAAATAAACAAACATACAATTATGGCATAAGTCAATAATACAATTAATAAAAAAAACAAACTAAAAAAACCCCTCCCATTCTAAGATGCTCAGTAGCCTCACAGGAACACATTCCCTCTCTTCAACCTACTTCCCTCCTTCCTTCTACCTCCTTCCCTCCTCTCCACCTTCTCAACCACTCTACTCTACACATCCCCCCTCCTTCCCTCCTCCTCTTCCAAATGCGGTCCTGTAGGTCAATCGAGCCTCCATTCTTGTGCTAAAAAACCTCCTATTCTAAAATGCTCAACAGCCTCACAGGACCACATTCCCTCTCTCCAACCTACTTCCCTCCTCCTT
>NW_015386669.1:414415-430581 GCF_001527695.2 Protobothrops mucrosquamatus | reverse complement strand
CTTTGTCAGTCCACTTTCAGCTTTTACAGGCTCCATTTTTCCTTCCATCCTAGCCTCTGCAATACCTTATAAAGCAAATGATATGTTCTGACAAAATCCTTGTAGTTCCCTTTCCAAAAAATCTTCAGATTTCTCTCTAATTTGTTTCAAAACTTTTTGTAAGTCTTCAAATGAAACCATCGATAGAATTAAAGAAAAAATAACTTCAAAGTTAAACTGTTAAAAATCCTTAAACAAAGCGGAAGTTCCCTCAAGTAAAGCCATTTTTCAAACTTCTTTAAGCACAGCTTCGGAAACAAAAGGGGGGAAAAATCCAAAATCAAATCCAAAGTTCTTTCATTAAAAAAAGAAGAAAAAGAAATCACTAAAACTTTCCATATCAATGTTACAAGGGGTAACAATTTCCCTCTTCATTCAGCTCCACCGGAAAGTGAAAGTTAAAAAAGAAAAAAAGAAAAAAGAAAATCACTCACACTTTGAAGAAAGGCACATCGCAGCCATCTTTTTTCACTTTTTTTTCCCCAGTTCAATAGGGAAGATGTAAATAAATTGAGTTAAAGTCTTAGATTGATCAAAATCCAGTATCCCCGGGCAATTCCGTCCGCTTATTATTACTCACAAGTCTCTATAATTCACGGAGGTGGAGGCAACGACTCGCTTCGCTCCCAAAAAAAAGGAAGCAAAGGCATTTGGGAGACGGAGGTTCCCGGACTCCGGAGGAGCACCCAATTTTCGCTCTCCCTAAGTTGAGGGAGAGCTTTTGGGGCTCTACTCCTATCCGGGAGTACTCACCTCGACCCCTTCTCCTGGGGCACAAGGTTCCAAGCCGCTGAACAGCTGATGTCCGCTGTTCAGGCTGGCTTACGCCTTCCCAAGCGGACGGCTCCAAAAGAGCCGCCATCGGTGCGCCGTCCCACCGGAAGTCCCGCTTGTGAGTAACTTTTGAACAGACGGAACCAGACAGGGGATTTTTACTTTAGTTAAATTGTGACTTTAACTCAAAGATTTTACTGGGATTTTTGCTATTTGCTATAAGTGAAAGTGAGAAGAAAATGGCCGCGGAAGCGCTGTTTCTTTGTAACAAAAGAAAAACTTTCACTTCTTTTCCGGTTGTGGAATGATACATTTTAAAGGACTTTAAAGAAAAAAATTTTTTTTAAGTCAAGCTTTTTTAAGTTTACACTTGCTGTTGTGAGTTTCAAAAATAATTTGACAGAATGGCTTCAAAACATACTGGAGTTTCTGCATACGGATTTTGTCGATAAAGAAGAGGACAACACGTTTAAGTTGTTGTTTTTGGATCTAGAGGGGGTGGTAGTGGAGGAGGAAGGTAATGTGAATTTCTAGATGTTCTCCGAAATCGATTCAGGAGTAACGTCTGACACTTTGTTTGTCTTCTTGAAGAACTATTCTTTTTAGTCCTTGAAACAGAAAATATATCACATATTTTTCAAGGACTAGCAGTTCATATTGATCGTATAGAGGGACGGGTGGATGAATTAGTGGAGAAAATGGAAGGAACAGAGGACAGACTTGAGAAAGTAGAAGAAGGTGTGGAAATTCTTCAAAATGATATGGTAATGTTACAATATAAAGAAATGGAATTTGCTCTGAGAATCAGGGGTCTTAAGGAGGACCTACAAGAGAAACTTAAGGAGGAAATTGTTACAGCTTTGGCCCTGGTTTTGAATTGCAACCCAGAGGTGATCTGTGGAGAAATAGAAATTTTTTTTAGAGTAAACTCCTGGGTTGCACGTCAGAGAAATCTACCTAGAGATGTGGTTGTCTATTTTACCACAAGAGTACGTCGTAATGAAATTATACAGCTTTTTTTATCAGCAGAGATTTCAAATTGCTGCACAAGATATTATACTTTTAAAAGAAATACCTTCTAAGATTTTAAGAAGAAGAAAGGATTTTACCTTTTTGGCTCAGGAGTTAAAGAAGCGGCAGATGCCTTTTAAATGGGAGATTCCTTTGGGCATTGTGGTAAATTATTTGGGGACCAGATACAGATTAAATTCTGTTCAAAAAGCCAAAGATTTTTACTTATCAGTCCTGAAAGCTGATTTATCAACATCAACGACATCTAAAGCACAGGAAGATTTGATGGAGCAACTTGTTGTGGAATTGCCTGGGGCCATGTCATTATCTGCAGTAGATCCTCAGAATCAACAAAAGTTGGGAGTGAACGTAAAGGAGCAAAGAATGACTCGTGCTGCCTATAGGCATAAGGAGAGAGAGCAACAACCAAAAGAAATTGTCTCTATAACATATTCACCAACTTCGGAGCCAGTGGGAGGGGTGAGGCCAAAGAGATCTGTAACGACAGACTTGCAGGGAATGCTTAATAAGCTTCACAAGCCAAAGAATGGTTAAGTTGAAGATGCTGAACGTGAATGGTTGGACTTTATTACGGAAAAGGAAGAAATTATTTTAATATTTGAATAATATAAAAAGGGTTATATGCTTATAAGGATATCTTGAAAGATTTAAAATATTTGATAAATTTAAAATTGGGATTTTATCTTATTTTTTTTAGTTTGAAGAAGGAAGTATTGGTCTACATACATGATATCAGCAACAACAATAAAACCAATTTTATAGGCTTTTGCATATGTTTGGAGATTGGAATGTTGTTGCTGATCTAATGAAAGATAAGAAGATTTCTTCGAAAGTATTGACTTGAGAGTGAAGAAAATGAAGGAAAAACTTAAGTGTAAAATTTAAGGAAAAAAAATTCATATAAGATGCTTGATAGATATTTAGATTTTAAAAAAATTGTTTTGTATAGCTTAAATGTTGAAGGTGAATAGATTATATTTAGAGAAAGTATGGAATGAATAAATATTATATAGTTTTTGAGTAGATAGATTGTTTTTACTTATTGTTTTATTAGAGTTAAAGTATGTAAATATTGATTGTATTATGTTTGTTTAGTTAAATTGTAATTTAGATATATAATGGGATGTGTTTTAGTCCTGTATTTGGTTCCGGGAAGTCCAGGGGGAAAAGGGGATTAGGGGATAGAAATTATAAAAATTGATGTATTTATATGTTATAGGTAAATAATAATTATATTGAAAAGAGGAGATGTTCGGCTGGTACCCCAAACTGCACTCGATGAGGTGGCTAAGAAGGGAGAAGGGATGTAGTTAGGTGGAAAGGAGGAAGGAGGAGAGGTTGTGGGTTTAGAGGGAGGAAGGACAGGAAAGTGGATGAGGGTGGAGGCAAGGCGGGGACTGCCGAGCGTTTCTGAAAATGTATTGATTTGGATTATCTTTTTTCTGCTTGTGTATGTAAATGCATCATATTGATATTTGCTATTTAATTAAAAATCAATAAAAAATTTATTAAAAAAAGAAAAAGAAAAAAAAAACTATAGCCCAACATACCCAAAAAAACCCCACTGCAAAAGTCAAACTAGAAACAAGCAGGAAATGGTAATGTTATGGTTCCGGCTAATGAAACACTTCAAAGAACTTCCAGGCATTGATTTTCCTAAAAGTAATTTATTGTTACAAAATGTCGGCACAGACACAACGAGTTGATGCTAAGGTCTAAAATTCTCTTCCTCTGAGCAATTAATTTACCAGCATGTTCCCTCCCTAAATTTGCTGTCATATAACATGTTCTCCTATCAGGTGGAAGGGCAGAGGTTCTCTTCCGGTCTCTTCCCGCCCACAGTCCTATCTTTCCCCCCCCCCCACCATCAACTGAATTAACTCTAAAAATACCAGAGATGTAACTTTTTCCATTCATCTAAATCCTTTTGAGTTTTTGTCCATAACTTATCATAATTATTTTTGTACAATTTAACATTAGAGGCTGTAATATAAACACCCAAATATTTCACCTTTTTTACTATTTCAAAACCAGTTAAATTATCCAAAGTCTCTTTATCTTTCTTCGACATATTTTTAGATAATATTTTAGTCTTATTGTTATTTACTTTAAATCCAGAAACTTTCCCATACTGAGTCAAGATCTGTGTCAAATTTCTTGCAGAGTCAATAGGTTGATATAAGGTAAAAACCAAGTCATCAGCAAAAGCTCTCAGCCTATGTCATTCTTCTCTAGAGTAATTCCTTTTATTACCGATGATTCACGAACTTTAATTAATAAAATCTCCAGTGTCAAAACAAATAATAAAGGTGATAATGGACATCCTTGCCTTGTACCTTTCTCAATTTTAAATATGTCTGTCAATCCTCCATTTACTACGACTTGCGCTGATTGTAGTTGATAAATAGCCTTAAGAGCTGACAAAAATCTGTCTCCAAAATTCATTCTCTCCACCACTCGCAATAAAAATTGCCAATCCAGTTTGTCAAATGCCTTTTCAGCATCCAAAAAGATAAAAGCCGCTGGAATTTGATTGTTTTTGTCCAGATATTCAAGCAAATTCACAATTTGTCTAACATTATACTTCATATATCTACCAATTATAAATCCAGATTGATCAACATGAATTATCCGCTTCAATACTTGCATTAATCTATTAGCTAAAATTTTTGTAAAAATCTTATAATCTGTGTTCAATAAGGATATTGGCCTATAATTCTTGGGCTGAGTCAAGTCCTGATCCTCCTTCGGTATAAGTGATATGAATGCGCATCTCCACGATGGTGGTACCTCTGCTCCAGACAAGATACTATTAAAAAGATGTCTCAAAGGTTCTATCATTTCTTCTGATAACATTTTATAATATATTGCAGTTAACCCATCTGTACCAGGAGCCTTACCAACCTTTAATTGTTTAATTGCCTCTATAATCTCATCAGACACAATCGGACAGTTCATCACTCCTTGTTGTTTTCATCTGAAAGTCTAGGAAAATTTGCTTGCTGCAAATATCTATCTATTTCAAAAAGTTGTATATTTTCAGAGGCATATAATTTTGAGAAATATTCCAAGAAGGCCTTTTTAATCAAGTCTTGTTGAAAAACTTCTTTACCTTTATAATTTATTTTCTCTATAATTCTTTGTTTTTGTTTCTTTTGTAATTGATAAGCCAACCATCTACCAGGTTTATTTGCATTGCAAAATGTATTATGTTTCATATACCTCAAATTAACTGCAATCTGATCAGCCATTAACATATTAAATTGTTCCTTCAGCATAGCAATAGAGACCTTTAAATTATTGTCCATTGAGTTTAGAATAAGAGCTTTTTCTTTTATTTTAATCTCCTCCTCCAAGTCCCTACGTTTTTGTGTCTGCTTTCGCCTATACGCAGTATTTATTGAGATTAGAGCACCTCTCATATAAGCCTTGCTAGCGTCCCATACCATTGACATGGAAGTGCCCTTATTCATATTCAGCATGAAAAAATCTTTTAAATGATCTTTAAGTATCTGCAAATTACTCTCATGTCTTAATAAATTCTCATTTAGCCTCCAGGTCCTTCTATTTCCTTCTTCAGTTGAAAGTTCCATCCACACAGGACTATGATCTGATAAAATCCTAGGAAAAATCTTCACTTTCTTAACCCTGGAGAGCAAATCATTAGTTATATAAAAAAAGTCAATTCTAGAATGAGAATGATGTCTATCCGAAAAATAAGTAAAATCCCTTTCTCCTATATTCCAGTCTCGCCAAATATCTCTTAATTCCAAATCCTCTTGCAATGCAAAAAAACTTTTAGGCAATTTAACTTGAGTCAGCACTTTAGAGAAAGTCTTTTTATCTTTCATGGGATCTATAACACCATTCCAGTCTCCCATCATAATGACAGATTTATAATCCAATTGAATTATCTTCTGATGCAAAAGTTTGTAAAATTGTTTCTGCTGCTGGTATTGATTAGGTGCATATAAGCCAACAATAAGGCATTTTCTTCCATTCAATAAAAGTTCAATAAGCACAAATCTTCCTTCTGTATCAAAATCTATTAATTTTGGCAGTAACTCTTTCTTAACATAAAGAACCACACCTGCTTTTTTCTTCGGTGCTGGAGCAATAAAATGAAGTCCCAATCTAGAATTAATCAAATACTTTTGATCTTTTAAAGTAATATGCGTTTCTTGCAAACATATAATATCATTTTTATGTTGTTTCAAATAGTAAAATATTTTCTTCCTTTTTTGTGGTGAATTCAAACCATTTACATTCAACGTCATCAACTTAACCATCCTTTGGCTTGTGAAGCTTCTGGAGCATTCCTTGTATATCTGTCATAACAGATCTCTTTGGCCTTGCCCCTCCCACCGGCTCTGAGGTAGGTGAATATGTTTTAGGTGAGAGTTCTTTTTGTTGTTCTTTCTCCTTACGTTTGTAGGCTGCACGGATCATTCTTTGCTCCTTTGGATCTTCTTTTTCATCAAACAATTGTTGACACTGAAAATCTCCTGCAGATAGTGATATAGCTCCAGGCAATTCAACAAGTAATTGTTCTGTTAAGTCTCCCATTCCTTTAGATCGCGATGTTGATGGTGAATCAGCTTTCAGGACCGTTAAGTAAAAGTCTTTAGCCTTTTGAAGCGTATTTAACCTGTAATGAGTCCCCGCATGATTTACTATAATTCCAACAGGAATATCCCATCTGAAAGGCATCTGCTGTTTCTTTAACTCCTAAGCCAAAAAAGCAAATTCCTTCCTTTTTCTCAAAATTTTTGGAGGTATTTCTTTTAAAAGTATAACATCTTGAGCAGCAATCTGAAATCTCTGCTGGTAGAAAGCCTGTATAATCTCATTGCGACGTGTTTTTCTAGAAAAATAAACAACGACATCTCTGGGTAGATTTCTCTGGTGTGCAATCCAAGAATTTACTCTATAAGCTTTTTCGATTTCTCCAAAAATAACTTTGGGATTGCACTCCAAAACCAAAGCCAGAGCCGCTGTAATTTCTTCCTTCAATTTCTCCTGTAAATCTTCCTTTAGTCCTCTAATCATCACAGCATACTCCATTTCTCTATATTGTGACATTACAATACCATTTTGAGCAATTTCCACACCTTCTTCTACTTTTTCCAGTCTATCCTCCATTCCTTCCACTTTCTCCACTATTTCATCCACCCGTCCCTCTATGCGATCTACATGAACCACAAAACCTTGAAAGATTTGTGATATATTCTCACAAAGTTCTTCATTTTTCTTACTAAGAAGCTCCTCTGTTTCCATTCTCATTTGTTTTACTGTCTGCTTAGAAGCTTGCGCTAAAGCATCCTGTAATTCTTTAAGTGTAATAGACGGGGGAGGTGAAGGTGGTGGAGATTTAGGTTTCTGCTGTGAGATTTGCACAACTGGAGAAGAAATAGCTGTTTTAGACACTGCAGAAGTTCCAGTGCGTTTAGAAGCCATTCTACAAACTTCCTCTAAGTATAGTCATATATAATTCAAAGCATAAAACAGCAGATGTTTAACTGAACTTGCCATGAACTTAAAAGAGTCTTTGTAATGTATCAATCCACAACCGGAAGAAGAGTGAAAGTTTTTCTTATGATACAAAGAAACGGCTCATCTGCGGCCATTTTCTTCTCAAATTAATTTGTAACAAATAAGGAAGATGCCTTTAAATCTTCTGAGTTAAAGTCTTAGTCAACTAAAATCCAGTTCTCCTGGTCAGTTCCGTCTGTTGATAATTTTACTCACGATCTGAAGTCTCTGTAATTGACAGAAGTGGAGGCAACGTCTGGCTTCGCTCCAAGAACGAAGACATCCCAAGCTGCGGAGGAAACTCTGAGCTCCGGAGGAGTTCTCACCTTCATCCCCCCGAGAAAGCTCTTAGGGGAACTAGGGAACTCTACTCCTACTCAGAGAGAAACTCGCCTTCTCTCCTTCTCCTGGAGAGGAAGCTCCGAGCCGCCAAATAGCCGATGAGCGCTGTTTTAGACGGCTTTGACGCAGTCCCAGACGGGAGGCTAGAGAAAAGCCTCCATCGGCATGGCCCGTCGCCACCGGAAGACCGATAGAGTACAACTTTTTACATAGTTTTCCACATCCTTTTTCAGCCCCAGCCACCAAAATTGCCGGCGGGTGAGGTGTAGGGTTTTCAAATATCCAAAGTGTCCAGCCTGTTTTACATCATGGCTGTGTTTGAGAGCATTAAGACGGAGGGCTTCTGGCAAATATAGTTTACCCCCTTTGTAAGCCAAGCCATCCCTGCATGTTAGGGAGGTGTGATTATCTTTGAACCATTGGTCGGTGAGGAGCTCTCATTTTATTTTCTTTACCCCAGGGTCATCAGGATTGGGGACCCTGCGAGGTGTAAGTTGAGCGGCAGTTTGTGGATTGGGAATAATTGCCTCGTTAACTTCCTCTCGTTCGCTTTTGTATTGGGGTAACCGGGATAGTGCATCAGCCAGGAAGTTCTTTCCTCCTGGTATGTACTTTAGAGTGAAGTTGAAGCGGTTAAAGTACTTGTTATGGTTCCGGCTAATGAAACACTTCAAAGAACTTCCAGGCATTGATTTTCCTAAAAGTAATTTATTGTTACAAAATGTCGGCACAGGCACAACGAGTTGATGCTAAGGTCTAAAATTCTCTTCCTCTGAGCAATTAATTTACCAGCATATTCCCTCCCTAAATTTGCTGTCATATATCATGTTCTCCTATCAGGTGGAAGGGCAGAGGTTCTCTTCCGGTCTCTTCCTGCCCACAGTCCTATCTTTCTCCTCCCCCCCACCATCAACTGAATTAACTCTAAAAATACCAGAGAGAACACTTATCGGACCTTAATGAATATAAATAACCAGGACCCAACAGATTATATACCAGAGTTCTGAAGGAGTTGGTAGATGTTATCTCAGAACAATTTCACCACATCTTTCAAAAATCCTGGAGCACCGGGGAAATACCTGAGGATTGAAAAAGGGCTGATGTGGTTCCCATCTTCAAGAAAGGGGAAAAAAACAGATCCAGGAAACTACAGACCAATCAGTTTAACATCAATACGTGGGAAGATCCTAGAAAAGATAATCGAAAAACAGATCTGCAAACAACTAGAAGCAAACAAAGTTATAATTAGTAGCCAGCACAGGTTTGTTAAAAACAGATCATGCCAAACCAATCTTATTTCATTCTTCGACAAAGTGACTAAACTAATAGTCCAGCGAAATACTGTGGATGTAGTATACTTAGACTTCAGTAAGGCATTTGATAAAGTAGACCACTCCTTGGTAAGCTAGAAAAAGGTGGAATAGACAACATCATGACCAGATGGATCTGTAGCTGGCTGGCAAACCATACTTAATGAGTAGTCCTCAATGGCACTACATCCACATGGAGAGAAGTAAGCAGTGGGATACCACAAGGTTCCATCTTAGGCCCAGTACTCTTCAATATCTTCATCAATGACTTAGATGAGGGAATTGAAGGGGAACTCATCAAATTTGCAGATGACACCAAACTGGCAAGAGTAGCCAACACCCCAGAAGACAAACTCAGGATCAAAAAAGATCTTGACAAACTTGAACAATGGGCCCTATCCAACAAAATAAGTTTCAATGTGGAGAAAAGCAAAGTTTTATATTTAGGCAGGAAAAATCAAAGTGCAAGTACAGATTAGATGAGACCTGGCTTAAAAACCGTAACAGCGAGAGGGACCTTGGAGTCCTAGTGGACGATCACTTGACTCTGAGCCAGCAGTGTGCAGCAGCCACCAAAAAGCTAATACAATCCTGGGTTGTATAAACAAAGGCATAGAATCAAGATCATTAGTACCACTTTATAAAACCCTAGTAAGACCACACCTGGAATACTGCAGCCAATTTTGGTCACCATATCACAAAAAAGATGTTGAGACTTTGGAAAAAGTACAGAGAAGAGCAACTAAGATGATCAAAGGCCCAGAGACTAAAACATATGAAGAACGGCTATGGAACTTGGGTTTGGCTAGTCTAAAGAAAAGAAGAAATAGGGGAGACATGATAGCATTGGATAGTTGGAAACTGATCAAAGAGAGAAGCAACCTGGAATTAAGGAGAAACTTCCTGACTGTGAGGACAATCAACCAGTGGAACAGCTTTCCCCCAGAAATCGTGGGTGCTCCATCACTGGAGATTTTTTTAAAAAGAGGCTAGACAGTCACTTGTCTGAGATGTATAGGTCCTCCTGCTTGAACAGAGGGCTGGAATAGGAGGCCTCCAAGGTCCCTTCCAGCTCTATTTTATTCAAGTCTCTCTCTCTTCCTCTGGGCCTGCTGACAGCTTCATCCAGTTCCTTTGCTCCATAAGCCCTGGGACCCCTCCTCTTCTGCCTCCTTTGGAAATAGCCTTGATTTGCTATAGAATCCGTCACTGTGCCAGCAGTCACAATTTCAAACAGCGTAAATGACTTTTAACAGTCTCACCAACAGTTCCGAAACAGCTAGAAACTTGCCATACCAGCAAAGATTGTTGGTCATATGTTAGCTTAGTCCCACTATGTTGGTCAAACACATTAAAACCTTCCTGATCATGTGGCCTATATCCCCTATATCCCTCCAAAAACTTTTCACCTTCGAGAGTCAATGCAGCCGCAGCCGATCCAAGCGCCGCCATCTTAACTAAGTGCTCCATCAATTTTTAAGACTGGAGATTGGACAGCCACATGTCTGAAATGGTTATAGGGTCTCCTGTTTGAGCAGGGGTTTGGGCTAGACCTACAATCCCAACTCTGTGATTCTGTTATTCTGAATGATGCTGCAAGGCCTGGAGCAGTTAAATTCTTACATCGTTCCACAAGCTCTAGGCATGAGCACATGCAGTGTGTGAGCCCTCTTTAAGACATTCTCCAGCGAAATCCCTTTCTCTCTGTCCTCCATTTATCAGTCAAATAAACATCACCCTCCTGACTGGGTGACCTCTCTCCTCCCTGCCCACAGCCCCAGCCTTGGATCTCCCAGGCAGCTGACAGTTGACCTTCCCTGCTGAAGGATGGTTTGGGGCTTCACTGAGAGGTGATGACATTTTGCTCAGGACCTGAAATTAAGCAGCTGCTCCTGACTGAGCACTTGTACTCCATCCACAGAGCCCAGATGGGTGAGAAAGCCTTTGCATTAACCTTTATAACTCGGTAATCATTAATGATGGTCAAAGATATGTCTGAATGGGACATTGTCAATGGTAATTGGAAAGCAATCCTTCCAGGTCAGAGAGTCAGTTTGGTGCAGTGATTAAAGCACCAAGCTAGAAACCGGCAGGCCCTGCATTGTAGTCCCTCTTTATACACAGAGACAGCTGGGCCAATCACTTAATAGAATAACAGAGTTGGAAGGGACTTTGGAGGTCTTCTTGTCCATCCCCCTGCTCGAGCAGGAGACCTATACCATTTCAGACAAATGGCTGTCCAGTCTCTTCTTGAATACCTCCAATAATGGAGTACCCACAATATCTGAAGGCAAGCCGCTCCACTGGTTAATTGTTCTGTCAGGAAATTTCTCCTTAGTTCTAGGTTGCTTCTCTCCTTGATTCTTGTCCTCCAGGAAGGCCACTGGAACCAAGAGGTCCAAAATATCCATGTCTTGTAAATGTGGGTGAAGAGCAATGGGGTTACTCTGTCCACTTCATTCCCTCCTTCTCACTTGTTGAGCACGACCATCTAGAGGCATGGTTGTGCCATCTAATTAGTATTTCTCATTATGCAGCAGGTTCTGCTACCCAGGCACACAGAAATAACCTTAATAAAGGATTTAGGCAGGATCATTTATAATTTGGGGTGGAGAAGCTTCTTTAATCCAAAAGATAATTTGTTAATGTACAGCATTTGTCCACCAGACTGATATCTCACCAGAGTTGCCGCAGAACTTCCCTTCCTCTCCTAGAACTTTATGGTAGGCTTTAAACATGGATCTCCACTCCTAATGAGCCCTGGTGGCGCAGTCATTAGAATGCAGCATTGCGGGCTAATTCTGCCAACTGCCAGGAGTTCAGTCCTCACCGGCTCAAGGTTGACTCAGCCTCTCATCCTTCCAAGGTCAGTAAAATGAGCACCCAGGTTGTTGGGGGCAAGAGGCTGACTCTGTAAATCATTCAGTGAGTGCTTTGAAGCACTATGAAGTCATATAAAAATGCTATTGCTATTGCTGTTCTGAGGTCTTAGAATAGAATAGAGCTGGAAAGGACCTCCACTCAAGCAGGAGGACCTATACCATCTCAGACAAGTGACTGTCCAGTCTCTTCTTAAAAACCTCCAGTGATGGAATGCCCATGATTGCTGAAGGCAAGCAGTTCCACTGGTTAATTTTTCTCACTGTTAGAAAATTTCTCTTTAGTTCTAGGTTGCTTCTCTCTTTGATCAGTTTCCAACCATTGTTTCTTCTTCTACCCTCTGGTGCTTTGGAGAATAGTTTGACCCCCTCTTCTTTGTGGCAGCCTTCAATACTACAATTGTTTTGATTCCTTTTTAAAATTGATTTTACACTTTTTAACACTAGTGACCACTAGTACTCCTCAATAGTTGTAAGAAGCATCCTGGAAACAACCTTTCTCTCCCCTGTGGTGTCCTGGGTGAAGGATTGTGGAGGTGGTGAGCTGGCTAGAAGTGGAGGCTACACTGGAGTCTCCAATCAGCCAGTCTCTGCTGTAACATCTCCCAGACCAACAAGAGAAACAGTTTCTTGATTTTTCTGGCTGTAGCTCTGTTGATCTGGGCCTCTTTTCTTCTCTTTGGGGCCTCCTCCTCCACCTCTTCCTCCCAGTAACCTCTGCAAGAAGGAACAGAAAGAAAGCCTACAGATCGCAATCTTTCTGCCAACGTAGGTAAGAATTTCCAGAAGCAACTGTTACTGGGTGGGAGTAAGGTAGAATTATATTTCACACCCAAATAGGGCACTGATGTAATTTACAGTGGTGGGGGGGGGGAAATCTTTGAAATGGGCAAATTACTAGCAGGGAGGATGGAAGGATCATTAGAAATGTGAGGTTTCTTTGACAGTCTTTTTTTTTTAACCAGCTAAAGTGATCTAAGGTGTTTAACTTTGATTTATGACTAAATAAATATGGTTAAATAAAGGCAATTTTCTCATTATTAAACTCAATGGTCACCTTTCACAGAAATGATAATGATGATTGCATTTCATGGCACGGTTTGTGATGTTTCCAGATGATCTCAGCCATAAGTCAGTCCCCATAATTTTGAGATTTCAGGATAGCCTGGTAAATGTGTGCAGAGTTCCAGACTGAATCACAGAATAATAGAGTTGGAAGGGACCTTGGAGGTCTTCTAGTCTAACCCACTGTTCAAGCAGGAGACCCTATACCATTTCAGACAAGTGGTTGTCCAATCTCTTCTTAAACATCTTTAGTGTTGGAGCACCCACAACTTCTGGAGGCAAGTCGTTCCACTGACTAATTGTTCTCACTGTCAGGAACTTTCTCCTTAGTTCCAGGTTGCTTCTCTCCTTGATTAGTTTCCATCTATTGTTTCTTGTCTTGCCTTCTGGTGCTTTGGAAAATAGGTTGACCTCCTCTTCTTTGTGGCAGCCCCTCAAATATTGGAACACTGCTATCACATCTCCTCTAGTCCTTTTCACTAGGCTGGACATAACCAATTCCTGCAACCATTCTTCATATGTTTTAGCCTTTAGTCTTCCAGGCTGGACCCTCAGTGTAGGAAACTGCTTGAATGACCTTGGGACAGCCTAGCTATGCTTATTCTAATTCATTCCTCAGTCGGGAGCACGTTTTAGGAAACTTGAGTAGCCTCCCCAGGATGGGGAGAGGGGAGCTCCAGGGATAGATTTTGGGGTCAGTGTAACGCTGCCTATGGTTATTAATAGGCAGGCACAGGCTTCAGTAGATTTTTTTTTGGGGGGGGGGAATCTTCTGACAAGGAAGGCAGGAGCCCAAGATGACAGGGCATTCCTAAGTAGAGATTAAAGAGCACAACTGGAAATAACTTCAATGGCAAAAAACATGGAGATCAGCAGGCAACGTCAACATGGTTACTGCATGAAAAGAGGCATCCAGGAAATTCCTCTTTATTTCCAGGTTGAATCTCCCTTTGACAAGCTTCCACCCTTTACTTCTTGTTGTGCCCTCAGGAGATGTGGAAAATAGGTTGATCCCCTCTTCTTTGTGACAGCCCCTCAAACATTGGAAGACTGCTTAATGTCTTCCCAGAGGCTTCTCTTTATTACAGGGGTCCATATAGATGCAGTTCCACTGAGGACAACCCACTGAGTGTGGTTAGTCAGCCAACTGCAAATCCATCTGGCCCTGATGTTGTCTATCCCATATTGTTCTAGTTGACCAAGGAGTAGGTTGTGGTCTACTATGTCAAATGCCTTGCTGAAGTCTAAGCGCACAATGTCCACAGCATTTCCCTGATCTACTGATTTAGTCACTTTATCAAAGAAGGATATAAGATTTGTCTGGCATGATCTGTTTTTAACAAACCCATGCTGGCTTCCAGTAACCACCTTGTTCATTTCTAAATGCTCACAAATCAGTTGCTTGATTATCTTTTCAAGGATTTTTCCGGGTTTTTATGTCAAGCTGACTGGCCTGTAATTTCCTGGATCCAATTTTTTTCTCCTTTTTGAAGATTCGAAGCATACCAGTGCTTCCTGGGAAGTGTCCTGTTGCCACGCAGTCTTCTTCACCTCCAGGCACAATGCAAAGTCGCCTCTAAAATTGTGTCTTTCTTCTCCCCAAATCATGGAATTGGATGCACCTGCATAGGTCTCCATTTACAGTTTTTTTTATAACAATAAAACCTTTGTTCTTTTTCAAAAAATGTTATTTCCTTTTTGGAAGCCAGTGTGGTTATTGGGGTGGGAAGCCAACCCACCATGATTTCTTCCATTCCTGAAGTGTCCCCAAACATGAGTTTTTCTCCTGTAAAGGACATTTGGGAAGAAATAGTAGTAGTAGCAGTGGGAGAGTCGAGAAATGGACTCTCCTCTTGGAGGGGCGGAGTTGTCAGTAGTTTTCACATCAGCCCAGATAAAGAAGGACTATGGGGTGATGATTAGCCAATATTCTTTCAGTTTACCAAAAACAAGTAGGCAGGGAAGAAGCTCTGGGAGATGCAAACCACCCCATTTCCCTCTTTAACCTCTTGCCTCAAATTTCTCTGAAACAGCTCTAGCAAAATCCAGCAAAACCATCAATTTATTGTGCAAACCCAGAAATTGGGATGACGCAGCCACTCAGCCATTGTCCAAAGCATTCTTACTTTGTGAGAGTAGATTGAAAAAAAAAATTGTTATTACGCCACCTTTGAACCAGGCTTGCAAAGGAAAAAGAAAGGTAGAAACGGGACCAGTGTGTGAAAGGCAGTCAGAGGCTGCTTCTCTTCTGTGCAAAGAAAAGCCTTGAGTAAAGCTGAGGTATGCTCACCTGGCACATTCACCTGCAGTTGCCATAGCAACTTGGGACAAAGGTGCAGAGCAAAGTGACAGACTGGGAAGAAGAAGGAAGCAAAGTCAATCCCGTGAATGCCACAGGGAGCTTCTGGCGTTCTCCAAGATAGTTTCTCCAGATCAACCCTACAGGATAATGCAAGACAGGGACCAGGCAACGTTCAATGGGGAAAGTGGATTTTAAAATTCACCGGGCGGGTGTGCTGATGTGATGATATAGCAGTATAACAGAATAACAGAGTTGGAAGGGACCTTGGAGGTCTTCTAGTCCAACCTCCCGCTCAAGCAGGAAACCCTACACCATTTCAGACAAATGGTAGTCCAATCTCTTCTTAAAAACCTCCAGGGATGAAGCACCAATGACTTCTTTTTTTTATTATTATTAAAAGTTTTATAACATTTACAAAATAAACCCCCTTCCCACCCCCCAAAACCCCCCACCCCCCACTTCTCAGAGCTGTTCACAGGGTTACAAATATATTAATCATAATCTAAACATTATCCAACTAATTATGTAACCAAATCTATAACACACTTTAACTCCCTTTTAAAATAAATTTAGATAATTTGAAATTAAACACAATAATAAACAAATAATCAACTTAATTATTAAACAAAATTACTACTCAGAATAATAATAATATCAATATAATAAAATAAAAACTATAAAAAACATAATAGAATATTCACAATAACAATACTGTAAAATTTACTCAAACACCAAATGGAACTTTTCAGTCCCATATTTATTCTGAATATAATCTATCCATCTTCTCCAAACCGAAATATATCTTTCCTGTGTTTGATCCTTTAAATAAGCAGAAATCTTAGCCATTTCTGCTAAATTTGCCACTTTAAGAGACCATTCTTCTACAGTAGG
>NW_015386669.1:411328-413151 GCF_001527695.2 Protobothrops mucrosquamatus | reverse complement strand
GTTAATGTCAGCACCAGATCATCAGCAAAGGCCCTTAACCTATAATCATTCTTATTCACATTTATTCCCTTTATTATAGATGATTCACGAATTTTAATTAATAAAATCTCCATTGTTAACACAAATAACAATGGAGATAACGGACATCCTTGCCTTGTACCCTTTTCAATTTTAAATACCTCTGTTAAACCCCCATTAATTATGACCTGTGCTGATTGTTGTTGGTAAATAGATCTAAGAGCAGCCAAAAAAATTTCCCCAAAATTCATTTTTTCTACAACTCGTAATAAAAACCCCCAGTCTAATTGGTCAAATGCTTTTTCAGCATCCAAAAATATAAAAGCCACTGGAATTTGGTTATTCTTATCCAAATATTCAATTAGGTTAACAATTTGTCTTACATTATACTCCATGTATCTTCCAGTTATAAATCCAGATTGATCACTATGAATCAATTGCCTAAGTATTTGCATTAATCTATTTGCCAATATTTTTGAAAAAATCTTGTAATCTATATTCAATAAAGATATAGGTCTATAATTCTTGGGTTGGGTCAAATCCTGACCCTCCTTTGGAATCAATGATATGAAAGCAGTTCTCCAAGACGGGGGTACTTCTGCCCCCTGCAAAATACTATTGAACAATTCCTTTAATGGTTCTACCATTTCATCAGATAACATCTTGTAATAAATTGCTGTTAAGCCATCTATGCCTGGAGCTTTACCAACTTTTAATTGCTTAATTACCCCCATAATTTCCTCCGAAGTTATTAAACAATTCATTTCTTCCCTCTGACTATTTGATAGTCTAGGAAAATGTGCTTGCTGTAAGTAATTCTCTATTTCTAAAAATTGTATATTTTCAGAGGCATATAACTTTGAGTAAAAATCCCAAAAACTTCTTTTAATCAATTTTTGTTGATATGTCACTTTCCCCTTGTAATCTATTTTATCTATAACTCTTGACTTCTGCTTCTCTCGTAATTGGTAGACCAACCATCTACCAGGTTTGTTTGCATTACAAAATGTGTTATATTTCATATAATGCAAATTAGTTGCAGTCTGATCCGCCATTAGCATATTGAATTGCTCCCTAAGCATAGTTATAGAAACCTTTAATTTATTATCCAAAGGATTTACAATAAAAGCCTTTTCTTTTAATTTAATCTCATCTTCTAACTCTTTTCATTTTTGCATCTGTTTACGCCTATATGCATTATTCATATAAATCAAAGCACCTCTCATATGTGCTTTGCTAGCATCCCAGACCATCGACATTGAGGTGCCTTTATGCATATTCAATAAAAAGAATTCTTTCAATTGATCTTTACATTTCTGCAAATTTCCCTCGTATCTAAATACATTTTCATTTAACCTCCAAGACCTTTTATTCCCTTCTTCAGCCCAAAGTTCCATCCACACAGGACTATGATCTGACAATGTTCTAGGAAAAATCTTGATATTCTTCACCCTAGAAAAGAAATCATTAGTAATGAAAAAAAAAGTCAATTCTAGAATGAGATTGATGTCTGTCCGAGAAAAAAGTAAAGTCTCTTTCTTCTCTATTTCACTCTCGCCAGATGTCTCTTAACTCCAGATCATCCTTCAAATCAAAAAAGGTTTTTGGCAATGTAGAATAATTTGAAGCTTTGAAGGAACCTTTCTTGTCTTTACTTGAGTCTAAAACTCCATTCCAGTCCCCCATCATAATAACTGATTTGTAATCCAATTGGTTTAATTTTTGATGCATCAACTTGTAAAACTGTTTCTGTTGTTGATTTGGGGCATATAATCCAATAATAAGACATCTGCTTCCATTCAAAA
>NW_015386669.1:395919-410573 GCF_001527695.2 Protobothrops mucrosquamatus | reverse complement strand
GCAATCTCTTCCTTCAAATTTTCTTGAACATTCTCCTTCAATCCCCTTATTCTCAAAGCAAATTCCATATCTCTATATTGTGACATAATAATTTCATTCTGAGATAAATCCACATTCTCCTCCACTTTTCCAAGTCTATATTCCAGTCTTTCAACATTTTCCTCCACCTCCTCAACCCGTCCTTCTATGCGTTCTGAGTGAGATGCCAGACCTTGAAGAGCTAACAATATGTCTTCTCTCATCTCTGCATTTTTCCTTTCAAAAAGGTCCTCTGCCTCTATTCAAATCTGTTTTGCTGTGTTCATCAAAGCATCTTGTAAATCTTTGAGTGTAATTTGGGGAGATAGGGGGGAAGGTGGAGGAGTCTTAGGTTTTGGCTGTTGAGGTGTTTGAACAGCTGGAGAGGAGATCGAGCCTTTTGGGGGAGCAGAAGTTCCCACACGTTTAGAAGCCATTTTTTTTACTTTCTTTTAACTACTTTCTTTTAACTTCTTATAAGTCTCTTATAATTTCAAAAAAAGCAACAAATATTGAATATACAAAGAGAAGAAAAAAAGAAAAAAAAGGAATAGAAAGCTTGCTCTTTAGTAGAATTAACAAAAACTAATACATTGTTTCCTCTTCTCTCAGGCACCAGATAAAAGTGAAAGTATCTTGCGTATCAAACAAGGAAACACCCTTCCACAGCCATATTTTTCTTTCTTCTTCTAATTTAAGTAACAAATGAAGAAGATACTTATTTTCTGAGTTAAAGTCTCAAGATTATCCAATAACCAATCCTCCTGGTCAGCTCCGTCTGTTTATAAATTTTTACTCACAGTCTCTTTAATTGACAGAGGTGGAAGCAGCGTCTGGCTTTGTTCCGAAGAACAAAGGCATCCCGAGGTGCGGAGAAATCACCGGACTCTGAGGGAGTTCTCACCTTCGCCCTCTAAAAAGAGGACTAGGGAACTCAACCTCTATTCGGCGAAAAACTCACCACCTCCCCTTTGCCTGGGGAGAGAGGTTTCAAGCCGCGAACAGCTGTTGAGCGCTGTTCCTGCAGCTTTCACGCAGCCTTGAGACAGACGGCTTAAAAGAAAGCTGCCATCGGCACGGCGAACGCCACCGGAAGTCGAGCACCAATGACTTCTGATGGCAAGCCGTTCCACTGGTTAACTATTCTCACTGTGAGGAAATTTCTCCTTAGTTCTAGGTTGGTTCTCTCCTTGATTAGTTTCCATCTGTGGCTTCTTGCCCTCTGGAGGTTTGGAGAATAGATTGACCCCCTCTTCTTTGTGGCAGCCCCTTAGATATTAGAACATTGCTATCATATCACTCCTAGTCCTTCTTTTGTCTAGACTAGTCATATATATATATATATATCACTGGAGGAAGCAGATCTAAGTTTCCCCCACATAAAATTGAGTTTATTAAACCTGCTTAAAAGCTGAGTTGTCTGCGTGGCTCCCAGGCAATGTGATGGGCCAAAGGCTCCCAGGCAATGGGATGGGCCCAGCCTTTGTCTTCCATCTACCCAAGACCAGGGCTTTTTTTCTCATAGAACGCCCAGAACGGAGTTCCGGCACCTTTTTTGGATGGAACCTTGTAGGGTAGGCAAGGCGGGTTGTATGACATGTGTGAGTTCCGGCACCTTTTTTTTTTTTTTAACAAAAAAAGCACTGCGCAAGAGACTGTGGATACTCCAACGAGCCCAGGGAGTTGGGCTTTCCAGGCCTTTATTGGGAGACAGGATAAGTTTGCTGTAGTTGGGAGAAAGCCTGAATTTGGCTTGCAACCAACACAGGTCCTGGGGAGCAGAACTGGGGGGGGGGCTTGTGGACCTCAGATAAGATGCAGCCGGGCAAGCAGGAAGGACAGGCAATCTTTTCCTATTTTAAGTAGCAAGTTTCTTAAGTGTGGTTCAGTTGATATAACAATTATGGGGAAATAGCTGGCTCAACCCTGGTCCTCAGTTAGTGCCTTTCCAAGTGGGCAGAAATCTCAAGTGGGTGTCAGAAGGTTTCAGTCATGGATCTGGTCTCATCACTATTTTTTTAAAACATAACTTTATTGAATTTCAAAAACTGCTAATATGCAGGATAATAGAAAAAGAAAGGAAACAAGCAAGAAAAAGAAGAATTAAAAGTATAATAAGAAAAGAAAAAAACCTGAACAAAGAGATTGAAAAAGAGCAAATTCTGACGTTTTTCAGATGCAAATAAAGAAGCCTTGTACTCTGTGTTTAAACAAAAATAAAGATGTTACAGATAAAACATGCATAGCAAATAAAAGCAATAACAATGCACAACATTTTTATAATTCAAACAGAGCTAGTCATTAAATCCCCAAATCAGAGTTTCATTTCTATTTTTCCCAAGCAAGAAGTCCAAAAGTAGTTTCCAGAAGGAAGCAAAGTAGACAATTTTTTGTTTTTCATTGAAGTGGTCAGTTTTGCCAGCTCAGCCAGCTCCATTAATTTCCTAATCCATCCATCCGTTATCGAGGTTTCAAACTTTCCCCCCTCTCTGCGTGTGGAAGTCTTGCTGCTGTTTTCATGCATGAGAACCAACCCTCCCCCCCCCCCGTGTGCTCGTCACATCTAAAAGAAAAAAAAACCCTCTGGTTTTAGTTTGCACATCAATTTTTGGTGCCTTCTGAATCATAGTAAATATTTGGCCCCGATATTTCTTAGTGCTGTTACTAGTCCACCAAAGATGATAAGAGATACTCTCACATTGGTTACATTTCCAAGGCTTATTTAACATCCCCTCGTATATCTTTGACAATTTATCAGGTGTTAAATACCAGCAATATGTCATTTTATAAAAAAATACTCTCAAATTATATCTCAATGTAAACACCAATCTATTAGTCCGCATGGTTTCCCATTGATCAAGCATAATATTACATACAAAGTGTTTTGCGCATTTAATTGTACAACCTTTAACATATTTGTCCACCTGATTAATTTTTGATAGCAATTGATATATCTTAGCCAATGTCATGATTAGTACAATAATCCCTTTCAAGATTCATCTACAAAAGCAAAGTTCTATTTTTCTAATCACTTGGATAAGGAGGTGGAGGAAATACTAATTAGATTTTCAGAGAATCCAAAAATAAAAGCCGAAATAGTGAAATGGGGGTGCCTCTCTGGTTTGGTCTGATCCACCAAGCTGGCTGAACCAGCCCACAGCCATTTCCCCTCAATCCACCAGATTCCCTTTGATCTCCCTCTTCTCCCAAGAGGGTACCCCGTCAAACCTCAGGTGCGTGCTGCCAAAAGGAACATCTTACAAAAACAGCTCATTTGATGATGAATGCAATGGGACAGAAAGTTTATTCTGATCTCGGTTGGAAGAGAAAAAACACTCACAAGAGAAACAAGGGGAAATAGGGACATAAGAAGCATATTTTGCATTGTGTCAAAGCATGAGGATATATTTAAAAAACAAACGAACACTTCAGTCAACAAGGAAAGGTGGACGGGGTGCTCAGAGTTTCTCTCTGCAGGTCTTCTAGCACTGTGCACACCTCAAAGAGGAGCCACTGAAGGGAAGAATTATTTTGCTATTCAGTGCATTGCTTAATACACTGGCTATCTTGGTAGATTTGTGTCACTCAATAAATAATACAACTGGAATCCAAGTAAAAACCACAGAGTAGCATAGCCCTAGAGCCAAGGCTGAACAGACATTTGTTTTTCAAATAGAGTCAGACAAGCAGCCTCCCCCTGGGCTCTTCAGAAAGGAGGAAGCAGGCATGAGAATCCCACTAGGGCTAGTTTTAGCCCCAGGGCAGCCACAGAGGCTTTGAGCAACCCCCGGCTTTGCCTATTACAAATGGATGCAGACTTTGAAAGAACTTCGTGTGGGGAAGGAACAGTCAATATCAAAATGGCTTTTCTCGAACAAAGACTGATTTCACTGCAAAAGAAGTGAGCTGGAATTCATGGAGGGGTTTGCTGACACCCCCACCCCACCCCTTTGAATCATTAACCTCCCAGTTGCCTTTCCATTTGGACTAGCTTGTTTCCTCAGCTCACCTGGTTTAATGGGGAAGGATTTATACTCCCTTTTTTTTTTTTTTTAGCAAGGGAAGACATGGGAAGAATTCGGCCCAGGAAGAACCTAACGGACACCTTTGTCTCCCAAAAGGTATAGAAGGGAACTAGAAGGTCAGCCATATTGGACTTACAGAGATGCCTCCAGAAGTTGTGGGTGAGCCATCACTGGAGGTTTTTAAGAAATACAGGGTATCATATAGGGTCTTTTGCTTCAGCAGAAGGTGGGACTAGAAGATCTCCCAAGTCCCTTGCAACTCTGTTATTTTCTACTCTGTATATTGCAAAACCTAATGAAATGGTAATATTTCAGGCATGTTTTAATTTAATTCTAGTCTAAAGAAAAGAAGAAATAGAGGAGACATGATAGCAGTGTTCTACTATCTGAGGGGCTGCCACAAGGAAGAGGGGGTCACATTATTCTCCAAAGCACCAGAGGGCAGGACAAGAAACAATGCTTGGAAACTGACCAAAGAGAGAAGCAACCTGGAATTAAGGAGAAACTTCCTAACAGTGAGGACAATTAACCAGTGGAACAGCTTTGCCTTCAGAAGTTGTAGGTGCTCCATCACTGGAGGTTTTTAAGAAGAGACTAGACAGTCATTTGTCTGAGAAGATATATGTTGTGTTTTCGGTTCGCAAACAATTGACGAAGATGCATGTTGGAAACAATAGCTCTTTATTCTCCTTCTCCAACTCCAAGCGAAGAGCAAAAGGCTCGCAGGCCGTTTATAGGGTGAGGAACCCAGATAGTGCTAACCAATAGGAACACAGCGTTTTCGCGCCTTGCACATGCGCACAAGGCTAGCGCCGCTCTGTCTGGTCCCGGGCAGCTTTTACAATGCCCGGGACCATTTGCAACCTTTCTGGGCCTGCTGAGTTTCCTCAACAGGCCCAGGACACAACACCCCTCCTCCCTAGATAGAACACACACACAATTCCAATTTTCTTTGCAATAATAATAAAATAAAATAAAATAATATTCTACTCCATACAACACCCTTCTATAACTAATAGGGTTGGCTAACCAACCACTCTCTAATGTGGGCTTCGCGTGTCTATCTATTTTCCCAATGTAGGTTCATCTCCATGACCTAGACTTGTAAGGTCCTTTGTGTTGACAGGAACCTCACATAATTGCCTAGATGCTTAGGAGGGGCCTTAGCCCGTTGTGACCTACGCAAGGTTAGGGAGGGGAGCTGGCTTGTCAGCTCACCTGCTCGGCTAGGCAGACCAGGACTTGTACTTAAGAGCGCCTGGCCTACCGGCCCGTCTGATGGGCTCACTAGACCAGGACTTTTATGCACATGTTTTGCAGGTGACCCCTGGTGAGGCGTACTGGCAAATTGCCAGAGCTCTTTCCAGGCTCCTTTAGAGCATCTGGAATTCCCCAACCTTCTGAATTGGCTGAGGATTCCCCAATTACCCTGGGTGGCTGCAGGGAACTTAATCTTTCGAGCCCACGACCAGTCTCGGACGTGACCTGCATTGCAGGAGTGCCCCAATAGTTCCAGTCTGCTGTGGCCAAAGTGCCAGAGTCAGGAGCCGCCTCTATGGCAAACTCCTCCTCAGGTGAATTCCTATTTGGAGCTCTTGCTGATACGCATGACTCTCTGTTTGGCGCAATAGCTGAACCGTGAGGATGCCCTTGCTCCACCCCTGGGAAATCCCTAGCGTCCTATGGTAACTCCCAGGAGCAATAAGGCAGGGTCTCCAAATGTTGACCTGAAATGCGATCTGGCTCCTGGGCCCCCTCCCCCCCGAGAGCGGAGGCAGGGGTTGAAACATCATGGGACAACCGCCAGCGCAGTTGATCGATGTGACGCCTCAGGACACGGCCATTTCCCAAGGTCACTTCGTATGAGAGAGGTCCAGAGATCTTACAGATGACAGCAGGGACCCAGAGGTGTCCAGGACCATAGTTCCTAGCCCAGACCGGATCGCCCACCTGAAGTCTTCTAGGTGCCCGCGGCTGTGACACCTGTGAAGCCACCCGGTCAGGGTGCAGTCTATCCAACTTAGTAATGAGATGGTGACCCCAGTGCAGTTCAGCTGGGCACTTCCCGGTGGCAGTGCATGGTGTGGTGCGATGTGCAAGAAGGAAATCTGCTAACCTGTGATGCTAGCTGCCGTATGTTAGTCTTTTGAGTGCGTCTTTGGTGGTGCGCACCATTCTCTCCGCTTGCCCATTGGTGGAAGGGTGAAAGGGAGCAGACGTTGCATGCCGGATCAGGTTGGCCTGAAGAAAAGCCTGGAATTCAGAAGATGTAAATTGAGGACCATTGTCAGATACAAGCACATCTGGAAGACCATGGGTTGCAAAAATTCCTTTTAATACCTGGATGGTCCTGGCAGTAGTAGTGGAGGAGACAGGTACAATCTCTAGCCACTTGGAGTGGCTATCCACAAGGATAAGGAAGAATTGCCCCTGAAAGGGCCCAGCATAATCTAAATGTACCCGTGACCAAGGGGTGTGCGTCTCCTCCCACCTGTGTAGTGGGGCCTGAGGCATTTCAGGCCGTGATTGTTGGCACACTTGGCACCCGTGCACCTGAGCTTTGATAGCTTTGTCAAGCCCAGGCCACCAGATGGCTGCGCGCAAGCGCTTTCATGCATACAATTCCTGGATGTCCCTCATGCAGTGAGGACAAGACCCTAGACCTCAGTGAGGCAGGAATAACTCCCCTACTCCCCCATAATAGGCACCCATTAAAGGTAGAAAGTGCATTTCTCCTTTGCCAGAAACTTTGAAATGTCGCATCTGGACACGTGTAAGGCCATCCTGACAATACCCATGTCAGCACACATGCAAGCGTGTGATCAGTGGCAGTCTCTGCAGCCATGTCCCCAGCATTGAGGGGAGATTCAGGCAGCTCTTGAATAGAAAGAATATTAATGGCAGGAGCAGGGTCTGGCTCTACCTGTTTCAGAGGTAATCTGCTTAGGCCATCTGCATGGCCCATCTCTTTTCCAGGTTTGTGAACTAAAGTGTAGTCATATGCTGACAGGAAGATGGACCATCTCAGCATACAAGGAGAAATGATATGAGGTGTCTGTTTGTTGGTTGTAAACAACCCCAGCAGAGGCTTATGGTCTGTATAGACCGTGAAGTGGCGGCCATATAAGAAATCATGGAATTTCTTAATGCCAGCCACTATTGCCAAGGCTTCTCTGTCAATCTGAGCGTAATTCCGCTCTGCAGATGACAGAGTCCTTGAATAATAGGACACAGGGACTTGTGTCCCATCAGCCTTCAGATGACTAAGTACTGCTCCCACTCCATAAGGAGATGCATCGCATGCGATGCAAACAGGCAGTTTCTCATTGAAATGCGCTAAAACAGCATTGGAAGTGAGCAAGGCCTTAACCTCATTGAAACTCCTGTCATGGACTTTAATCCACTGCCATGGAGTCTGCTTGTCTAAGAGCCTATGTAACGGCTCTGCCACAGCAGCCTTATGTGGGAGAAATGCATGGTAAAAATTCAAGAGTCCCAAGAAGGCTTGTAACTCACTCTTGGACTTTGGAATTAGGGCCTGCTGAATAGCTTGCAATTTGTCTTCAGCAGGGTGAATGCCTTGGGCATCAATCCTGAAACCCAAGAAGTCAGTTGAAGTGACTCCTATCTTACATTTATCCTGGTTTAACTTAAGGCCTGCTTTGCGAAAACGAAGCAAGACAGCCCTTAATCTCTGCTAGATTTTGAGATGACTCCCCAGCAATGAGAACATCATCAAAATAGGGGCAGACCCCAGGAATACCTCAAAGTGTGCTCTCCATTACACTTTGGAATATGCCAGGGGCTACATTTACCCCAAATTGCAATCTCTTGACCTTGAAGGCCCCCCTGTGAGTTACAATAGTCTGGGCCTCTGCAGCTGCCTCATCAACAGGTAGCTGTTGATAGGCCTGTGCCAGGTCAAGTTTCGCAAAGATGCGGCCCCCCTTGAGGGAGGCCAGAATGTGGCTTACAACAGGAACTGGATAAGTGTGCTTTTGCAACACTTTATTCAGTGTACATTTGTAATCTGCACATATACGTATTTCCCCATTAGCCTTTAGAGGCATTACTATGCGGGTTTCCCATGGACTAGAATCCACAGGTTCTAAGATGCCCTGCTGGAGCAATTTGTCCAGCTCAGCATCTATTTTACCTTTGAGGGCAAAAGGTACCCTTCTAGGCTTAACCCTGATGGGTGTGATAGTTGGGTCCAACCGTAGCGCAATGGGGGCCCCTTGTAGGATCCTACCTCTGAACTAAACACATCTGCAAACTCCTTGCAGACTTCTGAAAGGCTCAACGTTTGCAAATGGTGCAGCCCAGTTACCTGGATTCCCAGAGCCTCGAACCAATCGAGTCCAATAACACTCGTACGTTCACCCCCAACTACCACCACATCTAGGAGACCTTCAAAATCCTTATGCTGCACCTTAAGGGTGGCCTCCCCTTAATACATACCATAGAATTCTGAAAATCTGTAAGTATTAGATTCGATGGCCTGAGTTTAACTTGAAGGCCACTACTACTACAAATCCTTTTGAATGTGTTAATTGAAATAATTGAGAGAGTGGACCCAGTGTCCAACTCCATTAATAAGGGAACCCCTTGCAACCTTACATTAATGGAAAGTTTCTTCTTAAGGGGCTTGTGTATCCCTGTTCTTAGAATGCTCCTGTGCGATGCGCAGAAACCCACCCTGTGTTGGCTGGGGACCCTGGTACCTTTCTGAAACAATTCTTTCCGAGGTTGGGCCTTCTGGCGACCCAAACAGATGGATGCGATGTGGCCTTGCCTGCCACACGCCCAGCAAATGGCGGAGCGGAACCTGCAATCAGCTCGCTTGTGGCGTCCTCCGTACCCGAAGCATTGAAGAGCTGCTGGGGCTTTGTCCGGACGTCCCTTCTGCCTCCTCTCAACTGGCTGGTGAAGTCTGTCCACCTCGTCTTCAGGATCCGCTTCTGATCCTTCTCGAGTGTCCTCTTGATGGATGGTTGCTGTGTCTGGAGGGTTCCTGGCGAGCCGCAAGGCCTTCACAGCCCCGTCAGCTGCTTCCTCAGCTGCCACCTCTCGTAAGGCATCTTGGAAGGAAACATCTTCTTTTGCAAAGATCTTCTGTTGTAAGTTTGCTCCTTAAGCCGCAAACGAAGCGATCTCGCAGCCTCTTATCCAGATCCTTGAACTCACAAGGCCTGGCCGCTTGCCTTAAGGCAGCAATAAAGTCCGCAGCAGATTCACCCGGCCTCTGGTCTCGCTGCTCGAAAGCGTGCCTCCAAGCGATGACGGATAACTTCGGCTGGAAGTGTTCCTTCAGCATCTTTTTCAGATCAGCCTATGTTACTGACTCGAGAGGTGCAGGGGCCACCAGATTTTCTGCGATGTCAAAAGCTTCTTGTCCACAGGCACACAAAAGAGTTGCTACCTTCAGGCCATCTTCTCTTATCTGATTTACTCTAAAGTAATTCTCCACCCGTGCTACGTAGGAATTCCATCTTTCTGGGTGGGAGACATCGAAATCAGTTAAGCGGCCAATCTTCAACATCGTAAACTTTACGACCTTCACCAATCGCTTCCTCTACAAGCTGATGTTTGGGAAAGGGTCTTTTAGCCAAGCTCACTCCCCAGCAACGCTGTACTGGCAGAATGGGACGCTGATGCAGATGCCGTCTTCCCTCGTCAGGACTTCCTGGGTAAGTCCTTCATTTCTTAAGCTTGCAAAGGATCCCACCTTCGTCACCAGTGTTGTGTTTTCGGTTCGCAAGCAATTGACGAAGACGCATGGTGGAAAACAATAGCTCTTTATTCTCCTTCTCCAACTCCAAGCAAAGAGCAAAAGGCTCGCAGGCCTTTTATAGGGTGAGGAACCCAGATAGTGCTAACCAATAGGAATGCAGCATTTTCGCGCCTTGCGCATGCACACAAGGCTGACGCCGCTCTGTCTGATCCAGGGCAGCTTTTACAATGCCCGGGACCATTTGCAACCTTTCTGGGCCTGCTGAGTTTCCTCAACAGGCCCAGGACACAACAGTATAGGTTCTCCTGCTTGAGCAGCGGGCTGGACTAGAAGACCTCCAAGGTCCCTTCCAGCTCTATTTTATTCTAAAAAATTCTAATTCGATTTATTATTATTTTATTCCACTTGTTCAGCTGCAGGAGTTATTGCAGGGATAAGAAGAGCCCATGTGTGCCTTATTGCCTCACTGCTGATCCACCGAGGCTTTATCTGTCTTACCATTTCTATGAATGGGAAAATCTACTTGGGGAGCTGCTTGGGTATCCATTTTTTCAGAAGATGTTGAATGGATGATCTGCTTCCTTTTCTGGATGTTCAGGGTTGCTGTAGTGTGTTTGGGCTTATCTAAGTAATCTTCTTACACAATTTCTCTTGTGGGAGATTAACTTGCTTTAGTAGTGGAACATGTGAGGGTGTGGGCGGTTTTATGCTGGACGTGGTTCTAATTTGCTATTTGCCATCACTGCCTCTGCTGATGAGTATATCTATAAGGTGACCAACCGTCCTCCTTTAGGGAGGGCAGTCCTCCTTTTTTAAGTTATGTCCTCCCTCGAAAAGTGTCCTCCTACATGTCCTCCTTTTTGATATTTGAAGACTAATCTGCAGGGCTTTTTTTTTTTTCTCATAGAATGCTCAGAACGGCGTTCCGGCACCTTTTTTTGATGGTTTTTTTTCAACTTTTGCATGAGCTGTGCTACTTCCCCTATTGGCTTTCGAAAGCCAATAGGAATTGCTGCTAAGCGCACCAAAACACCTGAATGGCAAACTTTGCACATGTAAGTTGTCTGCAGCGAAGACGAATTGGCAGGAACTTTGCACTCCTCCCTGCTACCCAACTACACCATCTCCTGGTTAGTCCCAAAGATACCTGGAGGAGACTGGAGCGGCAACGCCATGGTAACTTTCTCTTGATCTTCGGCCCTGCTAGGGCAATAATGGCTGCGGGCGCAAGAGGCAGGGGCAGCGGGGCTGCTGCAGGTGGGGGTGTGAGGGGCAGCGGTGGCCGGCTGCCCCCCATGCTGTGGGAGCCGCGGGACCTGCTCTACACGGGGCTGTGCAGGGTGGGTGGTGGTGCTGGCGGGGCGGCTGCAGGCGGGGTGTGTTGATGGTGGGCTGCCCCCCGGGGCTGGGACCAGCACAGCTGGTGCTTTGGGAGCCGCGGGGCCCGCTCTATGCGGCGGGGCAGCAGTGCTGGCGGGGCGGCTGAGGGCGGGGGCGCGGCATGTAAGCATAATTACAATATAAAATGTTATTGTTACAAATGTTTTTATTATGCATTTATCATATTATAGTGTATTCTGTATTATTGTTGCAATGAATAAAATGTTTCTTTTATTTACGATATTTTTTTCTTCAATTTATTTGTGTCCTCCTTTTCATTGTAAAAAAGTTGGTCACCTTAATATCTAGGAAGAGAAGTGTGTTGTTGTTTTCGTCTTCCCTAGTGAATTTTATTCCTTTGAAGATGTTGAGGGTGTGTTCTCTAATTGGTCCTTTTTTATTATAACAAACGTGTCATCTATGTCGAGGGTCCCCAACGCCCAGGCCATGGCCCACTACTGGGCCTTGAGCCATTCGGAAACGGGCTGCAGAAGTGGTGGGTGAGTAGGTGCACATGCGTGCACTTCCCCACTTGCATGAGCATGTGAGTGTGTGTGCGCATGCTCCATTTGCACGAGTGGCAGCTGCATATGCCCCCTGCTTGCACAAATGGAGGTGTGTGTGTGTGTGCACATGCTTATCTGCCACTCGCATGGAACCCATCCCCTCTCCCCCCACCCCTGCCGGTCCACAAAGCTGGAAAGGTTGGGGAACTCTCATCTATGTACCGAATCCATGCTTTGGGTTGTGTGTATGGGGGTGCTATGGACTCCAGGCATTGCATTATGGTCTCTGCTATTAATCCTGAAAGTGGTGATCCTATGAGTGTTCCTTTGCTTTGTTGATATATTTGCCTATTGAACTGAAAGTATGTAGTTAAGCTGCAGGAGTTAAGCTGCAGGTTGATAAGAACCATGATTCTGGGTATTTCAATCTTGGTATATTTGTTTAGGTCAGGTGTGCTGTGTAGTAGTGCTGTCATGGATTCTTTGTCTAATTCTGGGTCTATGGATGTAAAAAACACTGCGACATCAAATGAGACCATGATTTAATCTTCTTCTATTGTCACATCTTTAATAATAATAACAACAATAACAACAACAACAACAACAACAACAACAACAACAATAATAACATTGGGACCTTGGAGGTCATCTAGTCCAACCCCCTGCTCAGGCAGGAAACCCTACACCATTTCGGACAAATGGCTGTCCAGTCTCTTCTTAAAAACTTCCAGTGTTGGAGCATTCACCGCTTCTGGAGGCAGGTTGTTCCGCTGGTTAATTGTTCTCACTGTCAGGAAGTTTCTCCTTAGTTCTAGGTTGCTTCTCTCCTTGATTAGTTTCCATCCATTGCTTATGTTATATTAAACATTATATATTATGTTTAATAATAGACATTGTATTATAGACAGAGGTATGTCTGGCTTGTGTGTTTGCAAGCATTTTCTTGGTTCTTTTTCTCAGCCAATTTCAAGTATACCCCTGGTGAAATGTCCCGCTTCTGAATCCGGCAAGACCCAGTTTTGCTTATTTATTGCATTCAGTTTGATTTGTATAGCCATGCATCCCACATGCCTGACTCTTTTTGCTATCCATTTGAAGATTCCCCTTCACTCTATAAGCAGGAAGGATTTCAAAGCTAAAATTCTTGCTCCACTGTACCTTGTCTTCTGCGGAAGTGTAATCATCTCTCCAGGTTGAGAGCTCTTGAAAAGCAAAATTCTCCAGCTACATTCTAAACCTCCAGCTTTGTCAGGATGACTTATTTATTTGTGAGAATACATGCACTGCATATTTATTTGGCAAATCCTGGCTCCTGCCATATCAGTATGAAGAGCTATTTATTTTGAGGAGAGGGGGGCAGCTGATCATGGGTCTTATTCTTCTGTCCGGGAAGCAGCAAGTGCAGGCGACAATTCTCCAAGGAGGTTCAGGTGGCCTGCCCACCGTCAAAGCTGTGGCAAAGCCGGGAGAAAACCGAGGCACCCAAAGAGCTCTTTGCTGAGCAGGAAGAAAGGGGATCAATCAAACAAACACATCTAGAGTATGAGAAGTAATTTAGGGTCCTCAGGACCCCCTCCAGCCCATAAATTACCCCGTGCCTGTGTGGGACTCTTTGGGGTTCAGGGGAGATACATGGGAGGGAGAAGCATTCTGAACAGATCGAAGCACATGGATTTGAGATGTGATTTCTTACCATGGAGAAAGCAAAATGTTGGGGGGAGGAGGTTAGTAAAGATGACTGAAGCCAAGGCTGGTTATTAACGAGCTCGCTAATCCCCAGGTGAACCTCATCAGAAACTCCCAGCCATACCTCCTGATCAGGAATTCTTATCACTTTTCTCCAGGTAATCGGGCTGCCCTCCAGCTGGGCAAACAGTATCTTGCTGGCTTTGCCCTCTGCACCCCACTGAAGCTGCCTTTGTGAAAATGATGGATGAGCCCAAAGGTTTTTCTTAGTGTGTAAACTGCGGCCACACAGATGTCAATTAATAAGCTATTCATTTTTTACCAGCAGGACCCACCCTAAGGGCTCCCTTTAGAAATGGGTTCTGTTATTTTGACTCTCCTGGTCAAAGGCCTCTCTTGCTGAAGACCGACAAAAGTCCTGCCAGTGCCAGCCTTCACTGTGGCCAAGCACACGAAACCTTTGGCCCCGAGGGCTTCTTCCCCTGAAGGTATCCAGGTGAGGCTTGTTTTTGCTGTCCATTGGCTCACGGGGCTGCCTGTGTGATTCAATGCTTTTAGCTGTTTTTATGTTTTCCCTAGTCCGTGTTGAGACTCCAAGGTCCCTTCCAGCAGTATGATTCTATGCAAAAATCCAATAAACTCTCTCAGCTAACTCATGCCAGGCTTCGCTGGGAAACAGCTTGGGAACAGAGGACTATTTAGATCTTCATAGGTCACAAGGAAGGTGGCAAATCTGAAGTTAGCAAAGGGGAAAGTCTTAAATGCCCAGGCAGTCCTAGAATCCTAGGGCTGGAAGTGACCTTGGGGTCTTCTAGTCCAGCCTCCTGCTTAAGGCAGGAGTCCTTATACCAGACATGTCCAAAGTCCGGCCCGCGGGCCATTTGCGGCCCACGTTCCGGTTTAATATGGCCCTCTAACAGCCCTCCCTGCTCTATGTAAATGCAGCCCTCCCACGGCCCTCCGGCAAGTCCCATGAGAGAGAGAGAGACAGAGACAGAGACAGAGGCACTTGCACTTGCACTTCTGTCTCTCTCTCTCTCTCTCTCTCTCTCTCATGGGACTTGCCCCCTCGCAGGGCTCCTCATTGGCCCTGCGCCCGGGTGCCACGCCCCCTGGGAGAAGGGCGGCCAGGAAGTCCCTTTCCCGGGCTGGCCCCGTCCCAGGCGCACGTGGCTGGGGAGCCATGCGGGGAAGCCCCAAGATCCCCGCTGGGAGTGGCCTGCCCGAGCCTCCGCTGAGCGGGCCAGCCTTCCCGCAAACCGCGGCCCCGAGAGCAGCCCCTCCGATGCCCAGCCGGCGCCAAGC
>NW_015386669.1:370553-394448 GCF_001527695.2 Protobothrops mucrosquamatus | reverse complement strand
GGGAGAGGGGAGAGGAAAGGGAAAGGAAAGAGAGAGAGAGAGAGAGAAAGAGGAAAGAGAGGGAGAGGAAAGAGGCATAAAATAATTCATTTGCATTTAATTGTAATGGTTCAAAGAATGTTCGGAAAAATGTTCGGCCCTCCAGCACGTTCACTTCATCCAATCTGGCCCTCTTTGAAAAAAGTTTGGACACCCCTGCCTTATACCATTCAAATGCCTGTCCAATCTTTTCTTGAAAATCTCCAGGAATGGATCAGCCACAACTCTCAGAGGTCTCCAAGTGGCCTCAACGACTCTCAGAGAGAGTGTTAGCGACCAGACGACTGCAAAGAATGCAAATCCTTCCATTTTCCTCCATTCAGTCAGAACTGAAGAGGCTTCTTGGATGAGAAGTGAAACGCCTTCAAGGAAAAACAAAGTCCAGTTGCCTTTCAAAAAAAGCATCTTTGGGAAGTCCAGAAAGCAAATTGTTGAGTCTCTTTTTTGTATTGTGATGACCAGAACTGGACACAGTAATCCAAGTGTGGCCTTTATGAGTGCAGTATAGAGTGGCACTATCACTTCATGGGAACTTGATACTATCCCTCTGTTGATGCAGCACACTGCTGACATACAGCACTCTTACAGCATAAGGGAGGGCTAAGACCAACAGTAGGTTTTTGTGGCCTTTCCAGAACTGACACCGCCCACCTTGTCTAAGCATCAGGTGAAGGCCTGTTGCAGCCCTCCCTGCTTACAAGGTTCATCAGACCACCTGCAGATATCGTAACTAATATAACCAAAATCTTCCACTTTTGTTGTTGTTAGTTGTGAAGTCATGTCCGACCCATCGCGACCCCATGGACAACGTTCCTCCAGGCCTTCCTGTCCTCTACCATCTTCTGGAGTCCATTTAAGCTCACGCCTACTGCTTCAGTGACTCCATCCAGCCCCCTCATTCTCTGTCATCCCCTTCTTCTATTGCCCTCAATCTTTCCCAGCATCAGGCTCTTCTCCAGGGAGTCTTTTCTTCTCATTAGGTGGCCAAAATACTTGAGTTTCAGTTTCAGGATCTGGCTTTCTAAAGAGCAGTCAGGGTTGATCTCCTCCAGGACTGACCGGTTTGATCACCTTGCAGTCCAGGGGACTCGCAGGACTCTTCTCCAGCACCATAGTTCAAAGGCCTCAATTTTTTGGCGCTCAGCCTTTCTTATGGTCCAACTTTCACAGCCATACATTGCAACTGGGAAAACCATGGCCTTGACTATACATACTTTTGTTGGCAGGGTGAGCCACAGACAGCTCCTGGTCTTGTTTTTACTGACTGTATAGAGCAGTGGTGGCGAACCTATGGCACGGGTGCCAGAGGCGGCACTCAGAGCGCTCTCTGTGGGCACGCTCGCCATCGGCCCAGTCCTAGGCCTTCAGCTGGGTTTTATAAAACCTTTTTGCTTTAGGCCTCCGCCACCGTATGCAAAAAAAAAAGGTTCAATCAATCAGTCAATTTCAACTTCTTGCAGGTTTTTTTTCTAGAACGTTTCAACCTTAACTAACTAACTTGAAAAATCAGGGTGGGTCAGACGACAATAGTGGCGTCGGTGTGGGTGGGTTACCCGGTATGGGTGGGTTACCCGGTGTGGGTGGGCCGTGGGCTGCTACGTATTCAGGGTTTTGGGTTGCAGTTTGGGCACTCGGTGTCTAAAAGGTTCGCCATCACTGGTATAGAACTTCTCCATCTTTGGCTGCAGAGCACATGGTCAATCTGATTTCTGTGTTGACCATCTGGTGATGTCCATGTGTAGAGCCATCTCTTGGGTTGTTGGAAAAGAGTGTTTGCTATGACCATTGTATTCTCTTGACAAAATTCTATCAGCCTGTGCCCTGCTTCATTTTGTACTCCAAGGCCAAACTTGCCTGTTATTCCAGTTATCTTTTGGCTTCGTACTTTAGCATTCCAATCCCCCATGATGATAAGGACATCATTTTTTGGTGTTGATTCTATAAGGTGCTGTAGGGCTTCATAGAACCGGTCAATTTCATCCTCTTCAGCACCAGTGGTTGGGGCATAGACCTGGACTACTGTGATATTGAATGGTTTGCCTTGGATTTGCACTGAGACCATTCTGTCATTTTGGGGATTGTATCCCAGTATTGCTTTTTTTCTACTTTATACCACTCCTTTAGCTACACATTGAACTCTGTTATATGCTGGCCTTTTCCTTTTTGCTGCTTATATACAGGTAAAACTTCTGAAAAAGTAAGACTACAGCCTATCTTGCTAAGTTCCTGCCTCAAGCTCTGGAAATCATTCTGCACAGAGAATACATCTTTTTCAGACAGGTCATTGGTGCCAAGATGGACAACATCATCATCATCACAATTCTTACTAGCTTTCTTGAGTATATTAACTATGTGCCTCTTTTCTCTGCTGGCAGTAGCACCAGGCAGACACCTCACCTCTTTCAAAACCTCCACATTGTTTCCTAATTTGACATATCTTACAACTGAATCACCAACCAGAAAGTGGCTTCTCTTTTTAGATACCTTGTTCTTCTCACATGACTGTTGTGTAATATCTGAGTCATGCCTTCCTCTATCCAAAACAATGTCTTCCTCTTGAACAACTATCTCCTGTTCATTTGAATTGTCACTGTCATCACAAACAGCTGCCACCTTAGTATCCCTATTAAGGTCAACAAGGGCATATATCTGTTATGCAGGGACACAGTGGAACCTTTGTATTTATGATTCACAGTTCTCACCCTGCCAGATCCCACAATTGTCCATACTGCCTTTCTCTTGCAGGACTTTTGTGCTAAGGGGCTGAGAGCAGGGCCATTCAATGGAACAGAATCACTGAGCTGTGCCTGGAGAGCACAGACTAGATACTCTAGATCAGGGATCCTCAACCTCGGGGCCATGGGCCACTAGTTTGCAACTGGGCTATGGAAACGGTGGTGGAGCATGCACATGCACAGGTGCATGCCCATGCATGAGCAGGGGGCAACCACATGCATGTGCACTCCATTTGCATGACTGGCAGGCGTGCTTGCATGCCACTCATACAAATGCAGCTGTGCACATGTATGCGCTTGCCAACCACTTGTGTGGAACTATCCCACTCGCCATGGTCAACTTGCTGCAGCCAACTGTCCGTAGGACAACCCAACAATTCAGTTTAATTATTTAAAATAATTTAAAAATTATTTTAGTTTTTGTCATTCACATTTCATTTTGTCCCTCCTTTGGCATCCTTTCTTTAATGACAATATTCCACCATTTCTTCGATATTAGTATAACTCTGGTCTCGTGGCAAGATGCCCCATGGCGAGTTGGCACAGCAACTTGTCTTGTGGCAAGTTGGTCATGGTGAGTCAGCTGTGGCGAGTTCAGCTGTCTGGGCCTCAGGAATCCTTCAAGACCCAGCAGGAGTTATGAGGAGCACTTTTAAAACTATGCTTGTGGCTTGCAAACTATGAGCTTAGTCAAGGCAAGCTAGTTGGGAAATCCTTTTTGTCTGGGGAAAAGAAAGAGCTTCAGTCAAGGCTTGCCAGTCTGCTTCCTTTGATATAAGTCACGTTAATCTGCTGCACGGCCCTTGAATACATGGAAGATGTCTGCTAATTGTTTCAAGACTTTGCCTCTGATCTTGTGTCATGAGCTGGATTGTTGGATCTGGTCCATTTGGCTCTTGGATCTGTGCCATCTGTGCCTAGTAGGTCCTAGAAGTGGCCAGGATGTTGATGGGGCTGGCCTGGTGGGCCTTAACCTTAACTTTTTTGTTTTAATATTTTTTATAGTTGTGTTGTCTTTTTATTCTTTCTTTTGGTGGATGGGTGACTGTACCAATTTATTTAATAAATAAATGAAACAAGGCTGATATTTGAAATGCTAGTTCTGACCTTATCAGCAGTGCCTTATTTCATCCAGTTGTAATTGCTTGGGCATTTACCTAAAGTTGAATGGAAGTTTACCTTTTTCATAGTTTTAATAAAGCTAATTTTTATGTTTCAAGCTTTTTTCATAGCTTCAGAAGGACACTGAGTGACATGACCTTTCTGTAATTCTGCATCAGGTCATGCCGCTAGGATGGAGCTGAGCCACTTTGTCTCCTCTGTGTGCAAAGGCCATGGATCACCCACATGCAGATTGCATGGGGCCCGGCAATCATACCTTGTGCAGTGAACATAGCAATTAGCAACAGCACTTAGACTTATATACCGCTTCATAGTGCTATACAGCCCTCTCTAAGAGGTTTACAGAGTCAGCATATTTTCCCCAACAATCTGGGTCCTCATTTTACCAGTCTCGGAAGGATGGAAGGATGAGTCAACCTTGAGCTGGTCAGGATCGAACTCCTGGTTGAGGGCAGACTCTGCCTGCAATGCTGCATTCTAACAACTGCACCACCATAGCTCTTATATGTTCCCCTAGAGGATTTCTCTTTTAGGAAACCTAGTGTCCCCCCCACCCCCGCAGCAGAGCCAGCCCAACGTGTATCTGCTGGAGTCAGACAGCTGCAGGCTTGATGCTATTCAAGTGGAAGCCACAGGGTTAAATGTGCTGGGGACCCCCTCTGCTCTGTGGCATTTAGTCACCTTCCCCACTGCAGGGGAACAACTGTCTCCATGAGCAATCCTGCCCTTTTCATCTCCCCTGCCAGCCTGATCCTGTCTTGCTCAGGGAATGGAAAGAGATTGCTACTCAACTCTCTACCAGGGCAGTGCCCATAGATTGCTATTTAGAAGTTGCACCTCAGCTAGGTAGCTCCTTCCTGGGTTTTTGACAAACAGCACAGAATGGAGAGAAACCATGACTTCTTTTGAACTTGACATTCCATCTGTTGATGTAGCTTAAGATTCAGTTTGTGTGTTAGTGTGCTTTTTGAAGCTGCGTCACACCACTGGGATACGTTCAGCTTGGATCCACTAATGAAAAATCCCCCCCCTTTTTTGTACTCATGTCTGATTTTTCCTACCCAGACTGACCTTGTGCTCTTTTAGCCCATTGTTCTAGTTGGTCAAAGGATCCTTGAGTCAATCCCAAATCATGATAGTCTCTTGAAAGGTGTTTGATATTCCTCCGTTTTGTGTTGTTTGCAAAGTTGACAACCATGCTTTCTAACTGCCCTTGCAGATCATTTATAAATATCTAATGCTTTCACAGTCCTCTCCACACTTTGCTATAAATTCACGGGAGACTTAATTGAATGCTTTGTTGAAAAGATTCACTATGTCCATTGCATTTCCATGGTCAGTAACTGATCTCCCTCCCCCTCCCCTTCCCCCTCCCTCCCCCTCCCTCTCCCTCTCCTTCCCACCCCCCTCTCTCCATTTCTGATTGATTTGGTTGACTTATTCTTGATAACTCCCAACTGGCGCTCTAAATGCTCAGAAATTAACTGCTTAATAAACCGTTCCAGTTTGGGCAGTTGACTGGTGTGTAGTATGCCAGGTTGACACTTTCCCTCTCTTTGAAGACAAAAACAATATTTGCACTTCTCTAGACTTCTGCCATTACACCCATCCTCTCTGATGTCTCAAAGATCACCCAAAAAAAGTTGAAAGCTGAAAACGATCAGTTCTGTGTCAACATATTGCTGCTATGCTGACAATTTTTCCCTGGAGTCTGAATGCAGTTTCAAAAATGCTTGAACAACAAAATACAGTGATTTTCCTTTAAAGCTTGCCACTCCCCCTGCCCCCCAGCCCCTGATACCATTCTCCTTCTTCACTTCAAAATACTACCTTGATATCCCTTTTGGATTTATTTGTTTGCTTGTTACATTTAGATGACACCCATCTCTCTCATAAGGCAGCTTAGAAACAATAAAAAGATAAATATAAAAACAATTAGAATTAAAAGAGTTATGTAAAAATTAGAACCCAGGGTACAGGTGGCACAAGGGAGATGGGCCTTCCAGAGCCTGAAATGGGAGGGTCTGCTACAACCTAGGTGTTGGTGGCTGACATTGACGGAAGGTTGTTTAAGGGTCTCCTGACAATCTGTAATCAACAGCAGGATGCAAATGTGCTGAATTCAGGGAGAAGAATGTCTGAAATGTGTGTCTTACTAACTCATCATAAATCACTTTACATTGTTGGGTTGTTAATGGGACAGGAGCAAATCAACACATCTTGCAAACATCTGACAAAATTCATCTTCATTTCCTGCCAGCAGAAATGTCAAAGACATTTTCAGAACAGACAAGCCAATTTGTGATGCGTTCTGAAACTTTAGCCCCTGGCTTGTGCTGAGAAATGTTTCCATGCTCAACAGAACGGTAGAAGGGACGGGATTTTCTCTTTGTTATTTTGTGCAAACATTCAACCAATCAGAATAGAGCTGGAAGGGACTTGGAAGTCTTCTAGTCCAACCCCCTGCTCAAACAGGAGACCATATGCCATGTCAGACAGCTGCCCAGTCTTTTCTTAAAAACCTCCAGTGATGGAGCACCTACAACTTCTGGAGGCAAGCCATTCTGCTGGCTGATTGTCCTCACTGTCAGGTAGTTTCTCCTTAATTCCTGGTTGCTTCTCTCCTCCATCGGTTTCCATCCATTGTTCCTTCTGGTGCTTTGGAAAATAAGCTGACCCCCTCTTCTTTGTGGCAGCCCCTTATATATTGGAATACTGCCATTTGCCATTTTCCATTTGCTTTGAAACCCCACTGTTGTGACCAAACTGGTGGCAAGATTACTTGGGTTCACACGGGTGGCCACAGCAGGAAGAGGTTCTGCAGACTGGAGCCCCCGCCTTTTCTTTTGGGGATGATAGAAGCAATTTGTGCCATTCCCCTCTGCGTGTGTCACCCCTCTGGCTCACAGAGGCCCAGCCCTCCTCCTTCTCCATCATGCAAAACAGCTGTTTGGAAGGAATAATATTCTTTTTTGCAGAAAAAGCAGAAATACTCCCTGAAAAGAATCTCAAGGGCCTCTTTTCCTTTCATCATAAAGGAAGGGAGGAACAAGGTTGATGTTTGTTGAACAAGGCTTAGAAAACACTGTCTTGTTTTCAAACAGGAAGAAGATGGATTAGCTAACAAGCTGGAGAAACACCCTCGGCTGCTGTGGGAGCATCTGGGCTCTGGCCAGGACGGAGAGCGATGCTCTTCCGGCTAGGAACACTTCCCAAGGCTTCCTTTTATGATCAGATGTTTTCATTGAAACCAAGGTATCTATTTAGTGGTTTTCCTCTAATAAAACATTTCCTGCCACAGGATAAATTACTGGGCAATCCGAGGCTTCGCTTGCCCTCACTTGTCCTTTATGTTTTGTCTACACTGTGCACCAAAATGGCTGTACAAGTTCAAGAAAATTGAATCGGACTTGTGTTTTGTTGGAATTACCAGTTCACCCCAGGCTGCCTAATTTGTGATCTTTGAGTTTGCTCCAGGAGGGCCCGAATTCTAGAGAGAGCCAATTTCTACCCAAGACAAGAAAGGGAAGAGTTTTACAAGGAGGAATATTTTGGCAAAAGAATGAAAAGCCAGAGTTTGATCTGGAGGAATCCACCTTAATGCACAACCTGTACAAAATGGAACAATTTAGAATATTTCAGGAGGCCCCTTTGGAAATCATGGCAAAAAAAATAATCATGATGAACTTTTCCTCATGGCTCCAATGGTTCATGGTTCAGCCCTGCAGACCTTTAGCAACACAGTTAAAGCCTGGCTCCTCTGTCAGGCTTCTAGGTCCAGATGAGGAAGCATCAGTTGCTGAGTTGAAGCACATCCTAGTCTAGTTGACATCTGATGGTTTTATTTGTATTTTAGAGGTTGTTGGTTATTTTGGTACCTTTTGATGTAAAGGTAGAACATAAAACATAGAATAACAGGCTGGAAGGGACTTTGGAGGTCTTGTAGTTCAATCCCCCACTCAGGCAGGAAACTCTATATCATTTCAAACAAATGGTTGTCCAATCTTTTGGACCCACAACTTCTGGAGGTCAGCCATTCCACTGGTTAATTGTTCTGTCAGGAAATTTCTCCTTAGTTCTAGGTTGCTTCTCTCCTTGATTAGTTTCCATCCATTGTTTCTTCTCTTGCCTTCTGGTGCTTTGGAAAATAGGTTGACCCCTCTCTTCTCTGTGACAGCATCTCTTGTACTGGAAGACTGCTATCATGTCACCCCTAGTCCTTCTCTTCATTAAACTAGACATACTAGACATCAGTGTTGGCAGATCCATTGTTTGATTATCTTTTCTAGGATCTTCCCAGCTATTGACGTTAAGCTGATTGATCTGTAGTTTCCTGGATCCATTTTTTTTCCTTTTTGAAGATGGAAGAAGATATATTTTGAAGCTATACAATTGTTGTTAACTTTTGACTATGGTTTCTCTCTCCCTGCTTTTGCATTCTCCTTATTCTGATTTTGCCAGCTAAATATTTTTCATGTTTGTTGATGTTGAATGAATAATCAACGCTCCATCTCGGTTTTGGCCAGCTGAATTGGGAGCTTGTGGGATTGCTCTGATCTGGATCTGGGAACTGACTGGGTGACAACTCAAAAACACAACTTGCCCACTGGAATTTCCTGACCAGCCCTTGGGACAGGGAATTTGATGCTGGCAGGCATTTCTGTCTGTCTCCTGGTCTGGAGGAGAATGTGTGAATGCAGCCCGGAAGAAAGAAGGGGCTCCCTGGCTTTGCTCCTTGCTCTGCAGAGGCAACTCACCCTGGCCCTCTTTGACGCTGGAGGCTGTGGAAGGGGAGACCGGCAGAGCCACCCCACTCCCTTCCTCACCTGGCTCCCTCCAGGGATATGGAGGCCTGCCCCCCCCCAAAGACCAAGAGAGCTGTATACTCCACAAATCCTGGCAGGGCAAGGAGGAGGCAGTGAGTAACAGGAAAGCACAAATGCAAATTTGGAAAATGAGGTGAGGGGGAAGGTCATGCGGTGGTGGGGGTAGGAGAAATACCCAGGGACAGAGTAATTGGGGCAAGACTTTCTTTGGGTCAGCATCAGGAAGTTTTCCTGGCAGCTGCAGAAATGATTTATTATACACTCACAACAGATGCCCTGTAGAAAAGTAAATAAATAAAATGTACACACTGTCCCACTTATTTAAACAATCCAGGGCTGTGACCTAAATTCTGCCTACCTACAATTCTTTGCTCTTCCCCAGAGGTTCCTGGGAAGAGCCGTGCTTCTCAGTTCCCCGTCCCCAAATGGCTCCTTCGCACATGCCTTCACTGGTGCCCGCTGCACCATGCAAACAGCTTCATGCCCCCTTGATGAGTTCTGCCCTACATCTCTCTCTCCACAGATGTCCTTGTTTTCAGACAGCAGAACACACCTTGTCCAATTTCCAGGCTATGGCCAAGCCCACCACTGCAGCTCTCTGTCTGATGCCCCCCTTTACCCGGCACCCCCATCCCTCCCACCATTTACGGAGGTGATCAGCAGAAGGTTTGCCCTCCTTCCTTGCCACGTGGGATCTAGCAGGGAGCAGCCTTAAGGATAAAGGCTGACTTGGGACTGGCTGTGTGGACAGAGCAAGGAGGCTGACAGGTGTGTGTCAGCTTCTGGGTGGAGGAGAGCACCTGAGCACGAGAGATTGTGTGTGGAGGAACCTCTGGAGAAACATGCAAAATCCACTTATCCGTTCTCAGCAAAGTATTTCTGTCCCCAAGCCGCCTTGTCTAACCCTACGCAAAGAAAGACACAGACGAGTGCATGCTGATTGACAACTGCATGTTTAGAAATAATCTGTAGAGTTTAAAATAATTTTCTATGCCAAACAGCATAAAGACTTCAAATAATTTGTCCTCCACAATTTTTTTTCACTTCAGTTGCCTACAATTTAAGTTTGTGTCCCCCAGTTCTGACTCCAACCTGAATTTGTGGTGAAACGCTTGCATCTCCATCCCTTTGACCAGGAGGGAGGTTGGTGGAGGTTCTCCCCCTGACTGGGCATAGAGAAGATACAAGGGGGTGTCTAAGGTATGCAATTCTCACCCCCAGCCCCAAGCAAACCGACATAAGCCTCCTCTGGCTCCATGGTTGGCAGATAGCAGATGGTCCAACCTGCTTCACTTGAAAGCTGGAAGGGCCCTTGCCCTCTGCTCCCCCAATATCATGCCTTGCCAGAGGCCTGAGTGTGAAGCCAGTTGTCAGGCCTGCACCAACTCAGGACCTTCGGACCCTCAACTCCATTCAGTTGAAATGATAAGCTCTCTAACTAAGGTTAAGTGATTGCAGCAAAAGAAGGGCTAGATCTGAAGATTCCTGCGCAAAATGTTAGTTTTCACCTTTCCCTAGCCCTCCTCCCTTGACCAGTCTATCTTTGTCCAATGGTGCACCATTTAGGAGGTTTGGGAATGACTTGGATGTTTGGCGCCACTCTATGCAATTTCATATTCTGTTCCCAGGCCAGGTGTCCTTGAAGAGTGGTATATTCCGGTTCTCACACCTCTGATTTCCATCAAGTTGTCATCCCCCTTCCCTCTCATCTCTACTCTCTACATTCCATTACCTCCTCCTCTCCCCTTGCATTTTATGACAGGATGCCAGCAAAGCATAGAAGCTGAAGATGGCAGATCTGACACCAGTAATGGTGCCCACCTCCCCAGGAAAGGCTAGCTATGCTCTCCTATGCCCAGAATTAACTGAAGGTGATCCCAGAAGGTAGTGTTGGGGGTATTTTCTGATGGAACATGGTAGAAATAGTGGATTACGTGTGTTGCTCACTAGGCATGACACTATCTCTCCTCTCATAGGCCCCTTGGATACAGGGGCTGCAGACAATGTGATGCCAGTTCTAACAGCACCATGTCCTCAGTCTTTCTTGGGATAGAAATGGTGCCAAGCCTTCGTGGTTTTCAAGAAATGTGCTGCTGAGGCCTGGCCCTCAAGGGTCCAGGACATGACAATGGAGGCACTAATATCGGGGCTAGTCAACTTTGGATTGAGAGGTAAAAGGCAGCTGTGGGGTACCAATTGACGTGGATGTGGCACCTCTAGGCAACTTCTTAAACCAAGTGAGAATTGGTGCAATCCTAGGAAGAGACAGAGTGCTTTAGGTCAAAGAGCCCCTTTTCATGCTCAGAAGCATCTTTTTCTCTCTGAATCTAAAGCACACAGATTCTTGTTATGCCTTTTCATCCATGCTTGGTGTCCCCTCCTAACCACAACTCCATATCCCATCCTCTGGCCAACTGCAGTGACAGGGACATTCTCCTAATCCTTTCATCTCCTGCATTGTGGTGAGATTTGCTTGAGGAAATCTCCTGGATTTTCCTCGGCTTTTAAGAAACTTTTTTATCCAGAAGGTCCCTTTCCCCTCATCTCAAGTCTGCTGTGCCCTGGAAGGGCAGTTTCTGGGCACAAGTCTTGCAGCTGGCAGAAAAGCAAGTTGGCTTATGTTGCACTTCCTGAGGCTGAGCCTCAGGATGACGGCAGCAATGGGGCTATGCAGAAAAGTCAAGGGGAGCTCTTGGGGGATTCCCACCCTACAAGTCTTGCTCTGAATGGGCAGGGAGAGCAGGTGTACCCCTCTGCAGCAGCCTGACTGAGCCGTGGCAAGGACAGGGGTTCTTTGGGCTCCTGAGTGGTCACTTAGGCTATTGGTGAAGAATATGTAGCCCAGTCATCAGGTCAGACATGGAGGAAATGGATGGCATTCTTGGCTGGTGCTGCGGTGGATCAGCAGTGTGGGCATCGCATTCAGCTCTCTCCTCACTGCCAGCCACTCTAGAAGAAGCAGCCTGTGGAGGCTGTGGGCCTGGGGTGTATGTGTGAGCTTTGGAGTGCACCCCCCAAGCCATATCCCATCAAGAGGTGGCCTGCCTCAAATATGTAAAAATGGATTAGGGTTTCTTGGTGCATCATTTGTTCATGCCTGAACTCTCTTGATGAGTAGTTCCTCTTAGTTGCTCTTCTTTGCACTTTTCCCAAAGTCTCAGCATGTTTTTTTGTAATGTAGTGACCCAAACTGGATGCATCCATAAGCACCTGTTCCTGCAGCTCTGAGACCAGTGGAAGGAAGTCGGGACAGTGTCTGATGCGGCTCCTCTGCAGCCTGTCCCATTCAAATGTTTCTGAGTGGCATTCCAGCCCCTCTCCTCTCCCCCGTCCCATGGCACAACTGAGGTCAGCAGGCCCTTTGAGGGGATCTCTTGAGAGGAGTGAGAACCGGTATCTCTAGTCAGTTTTTGCCAGAGGCCTCCCGTTTCTCACGAGGCCATCTAGCTTTGGCGGAGGATGCCTACTCTGTGTGGAAATGATCTTAGTTAGTAAAACCAGTGTTTTCTCCAAAGCCTCTCCTACAGCACCTTCAGGGGCTAATAGATACTGGTGGATCCCAATCCCTGGACACATCCACAACTGTTCTGGGAAGGAGGAACACTGGATTGTGTCCATGGTCAAAAACATCTGGGGAAAGGGGAAAAACACTCTTGGAGACTGGAGCTGCTCGATCTTCGAGCCATCTTAGCTATGGGGGTGGGGTGAGGTGGGGTGAGAAACAGGCCACATTGTGAAGACAGGGCATATAAAGCACCTGTAGGCGCCTCTGGGCTAGGCCTACCTGAGGGGAACAAGCCCTTCCCGAAAGGCATGGCGGCTGGACTGGGTTTCAGCATCAGTTACCAACCTTGCCATTAAAGAGAGCCTGGGGGCTTTTGCCCCAGGGGTGGGTCTGGGTGGATGGGTTTGACACGGGGAAGAGAGCGATGCAGATGAGCCCTCTGGGTCCAGTTGAGCTGGTCCTCTGGACCTTGGCCAGAGAGAGAAGGAGAGGAAAGCCCGGAAATCGGCCTCTGACTGGTCATAGGTGGCTTTTGTCTGAGGCAGAAGACCAAGCTCCATAGGCCCATGAAAGCAGAGACTATCCAGCAGTGTGTGTGTGTGTGTGTGTGTGTGTGTGTGTGGTGGGAGGCACTCCACAGAGCAATGCAGGCTGAAGCAACAATATCCGGCAGGAATAAATGGAGAGATTTCTCATCATGGAGCAGATGGAAGGGGGCATCACAGTGCTGAAAGAAGGGGAGAGGGCTCTCTGTTCTGTTTCAGGAAAAGAGACATTGAGATGAAGCAACGGGTTCCAACAGTTCTCCTTTATTGCAACACCAACAGAACAGGTTTTAAAATGGTGCGGCCCCCTTTTATAGCCCCCCTGCACAATGCCTTGCTGGCCAATCATTGCAAGGCTGGGAGCAGCCTTTCTTGTCCTGGGCATCCACATGGTCTACCCGGGCCAATTGCTGCAGCCTGTGCCTGTTGGCCCAGAATACCTTGCTGGCCAATCATTGCAAAGGCTGGGAGCAGCCTTTCTTGTCCCGGGCATCCACATGGTCTGCCCAGGCCAATCGCTGCAGCCCCCAGGACATAACACCCCTTCCCCCTTGGCTAAAATAATAAGGGACACTTATTATTTTAAATACTCCATTACATTGCTTACGTTGCATCTATATACAGTATACACAACACTACAGTCTTGTTACCGCCATGCTCCCCACTCCCCTTGAGCTGCATTACTTAACCCAGACTACTAGGCCTGCCCATGAACTGACAAGGACCGTACATAGTCTTGTAAGTATTTGGGAGGACCTCTGGCCTGCCCTGATCTTCTCATGGCCGGTGTGTGTGCCTGGCCTGCCAGCTCGCCTGCCAGGCTAGGCAGACCAGGACTTTGTTGCCCCAAAGACCCAGGGGCCCCACCCAGCTGCTGACTGGCTGGATCTGCTAAATCCAAGCCAGGGTTCCTTGGGGGGGGGGGTGGAATTCCCCAAGTCCCCAATGGACTCCTCTTGGGAGCCCTGTCCATCGAGCCCTAGACCAGCAGCTGGAGTGGCCTGAGTGCCAGAGGCCGGAGCTGCCTCCATGGCGAACCCCCTTTCTGAGGACTCCCTGTTTGGAGCAATAGCTGAAGCCTGGGGATGTTGGAGAGACCGTGGTCCACAATCGTAATTGTGGTCCTCCTCCCCCCCCAAGAGCAGAGCTAGGAGTGGAAGAGTTGCTGGGAAGCCTCCAGCGCAGTTGGTCAATGTGACGTCGGATCACACGACCATCGTCCAAGGCCACTTCATATGACAGCGGCCCAGAGAACTTGCATACCACTGCTGTGACCCAGAGATGGGTCACAGCAGTTCCTTGCCCAGACCGGATCTCCCACTTGTAGTCTCCTAGGTGCCCGCAGCTGTGACACCTGTGAAGCCATCCAGTCTGGGTGCAATCTGTCCAGTTTCGTGATGAGGCGGCGACCCCAGCGAAGTTCAGCTGGGCTCTTTCCAGTAGCTGTGCAAGGTGTGGTGCGGTGGCAAAGAAGAAAGTCCGCTAACCTGTGATCCCGTGCATGATCCTCTTTAAGGCATCCTTGGTTGTGCGCACCATTCGTTCAGCCTGGCCGTTGGAAGCTGGATGAAACGGTGCAGATGTGGCATGCCGGATCATGTTGGCCTGGAGGAACGCCTTGAACTCAGATGATGTGAATTGGGGCCCGTTGTCAGAGACAAGGATATCTGGAAGTCCATGTGCAGCAAAGATCCCTCTCAGCACCTGGATGGTCTTAGCAGTGGTGACAGGCATGACCTCTAGCCACTTGGAATGGCTGTCCATGAGAATTAAGAAGAATTGCCCCTGAAAGGGCCCAGCGTAGTCGATATGGACCCTCGACCATGGGGTATGAGTCTCCTCCCACCTATGAACTGGGGCCTGGGGCATCTCCGACCTTGACTGTTGACAAACAGTGCACCCGTGGACCTGGGCCTCGACGTCTTTGTCGAGCCCAGGCCACCAAAGATAGCTGCGCGCTAACGCCTTCATCCAGACTATTCCCGGATGTCCCTCATGCAGAGACTGCAGGACTCTAGTCCTCAATGAGGTTGGGATTACTACCCGGCATGGGGTATCCTGTGTGGGGAACTTCCACCTTTAGAGCACGAAGGAGACGGTCTTCGAGACCTTAAGACTCGGACCTGTACACAGTCCGGTAGGTCTGTTGCGGGTCCTCAGCACGCGTGTTAGCGTGTGATCGGTGGCTGTTTCTGCAGCCACATCCCTAGCACTGAGGGGAGATTCAGGCAAGTCCTGAATAGACAGGATGCAGTTGGCAGGTGCTGGATCTGCCTCTATCTGCTGTAATGGCAACCTGCTGAGACCATCTGCATGACCCATTTCTTTGCCTGGCTTGTGAACCAGTGTATGGTCATATGCAGACAGGAAGATAGACCACCTCAGCATTCGTGGGGATATTATGTGTGGGGTTTGTTTGTTCATTGTGAACAACCCCAGCAGTGGCTTATGGTCTGTAAAGACCGTGAAGTGGCGGCCATATACGAAGTCATGGAACTTCTTTATGCCAGCCACTATGGCTAAGGCTTCCCTATCTATCTGTGCATAATTGCGTTCAGCTGATGATAGGGTTCTAGAGTAATATGCTATTGGGACTTGTGTTCCATCAGCCTTCAAGTGACTTAACACAGCCCCAATCCCATAAGGGGACTCATCACAGGCGATGCACACTGGCAAGTTCTCATTGAAGTGCGCGAGGACCGCATTTGAAGAGAGCAAGGCCTTGACCTCTTTGAAGCTCTTTTCATGTGCTTGTGTCCACTGCCAATTCTGGATCCTGTTTGGATTCTTCGTGAGCAACCTCTTGATGGACGGTGGCTGGAACTTGAGGGGGCTTGGAGAGCCGCAAGGCCTTCACAGCTCCGCCTGCTGCTTCTTCGGCTGAAACTTCCCTCAGGGCATCTTGGAACGTGAGGCCTTCCTTCGCGAAGAGCTTCTGCTGCAACTCCCGGCTTCGCAGGCCACAGACCAGCCGGTCCCTCAGTCTCTTTTCCAAGTCTTTGAACTGACAGGGCCTAGCTGCTTGTCGCAAGGCCGCAACAAACTCTGCTGCAGACTCACCAGGCCTCTGGTCCCTCTGCTCGAACGCGTGTCGCCAGGCAATCACTGAGAGCTTGGGTTCAAAATGCTCTCGAAGCATCCTCTTCAAGTCTGTGTAGGTGATTGATTCCAGTGGTGCTGGGGCGACCAGATTCTCTGCAATCTCCTTCCAGAGAACGGGTGTGTGTGTGTCGTCGCACCGTCGAAACTCCGGTAGAAGAGTTTAAACTAAGTGGGCCTCCATCAAGAGATGGGTCCGGTGCATGCTCGAGGTCGCAAGACCCACTCGACACAGTTTAAGACGTTCGGCCGGATAGAAACGGTAGCAAAGTCGGGTCCTTGAAGCAGGTGCGGAGGACGACGTTAGATTGAGAAGGGGCCCCCTTTTCTGAGCTCACCTGAGTCTCCAGGAGCCACACTTCTCCGAGCTGCAAGCCCCCCTGTGGTGAGTCAGCTTGGGTTCTTAATCTGTTTGCCTTGCAGGCATCCCATCCTCGTCGCCAATGTTCTGTTTCAGGAAAAGAGGCATTGAGACGAAGCAACGAGTTCCAACAGTTCTTTTTTATTGCAACACCAACAGAACAGGTTTTAAAATGGTGCGGCCCCCTTTTATAGCCCCCCTGCACAATGCCTTGCTGGCCAATCATTGCAAGGCTGGGAGCAGCCTTTCTTGTCCCGGGCATCCACATGGTCCACCTGGGCCAATCGCTGCAGCCTGTGCCTGTTGGCCCAGAATACCTTGCTGGCCAATCATTGCAAAGGCTGGGAGCAGCCTTTCTTGTCCTGGGCATCCACATGGTCCACCTGGGCCAATCGCTGCAGCCTGTGCCTGCTGGCCCAGGACATAACACTCTCCAAGCAGGATGACCAGGACCCTGCCCCCATTTCATGTTAGTGGCTGCTCTTTCCTCTTCTGAAGGGCCCTCCTGCCCAGAAGGGAAAGGGGGAGGCTGGAAGCATTTGCTAGATTTCTACTTGCCGTGATGGAGAGACTCCTGGCGATTGACCTGGTACGCATCTCATGTACAAAAACACAGGCAGTAAAATAATAAAAGATAAATGCAATCCAGTGCACTAAATCATCCATGGCAGCAACTTAGCAAGACTATAAACAGAATCCCAACCATCTTCGTGTCAACAGAAATAAAACAAAACCAATAAATCAACTGTGGAGTTCATCACTCAAAGGCTCTCAGGAATAGCTCTTTTAATGACTTCTGGAAAGCTGACAAAGTGGGAGTTGACTGGATTTCCAGGAAGAAGGTGTTTTAAAACCCAGGTGCAGAGAGAGGAAAGCAAGACCCCTCAACTGCCAGCCTTTCCCTTGGCAAAAATGGCACTTGCTAGCTCGTCTTGCTAGTCGGAACAGTTGAAATCAGCTAGCGAAGACAGCCCTCACTGTCCCTTGGAGGCCTGGAGGTCTCACGAGTCCAAAAGCAGCTCAAGTGGCCCTACTTAAAGGAATAAACAGTTAAAGGAATAAAATAATTTATTAAACTTGCATGCTGATTCTCAAGGACTCTCAGTGGCTCACAACAACGAAACAAAGAAATTACAATGCAATAAAAAAAAAGAGGGCAAGACCGACAGAGGAGATGGAATGAAATGAGGGCCGCCCTCTTCCTCACCAGAAGCCTGGTGACCAGCTAGGACTCAATGGGCAAACATGAATGGGGCCATCTGGGTATTGGGGGAGCCTCCCTGCAGAGAGCAGGAGCAGCAACTGGCTGCGTTCAACCAACTTCTCAAGAAGAAGAGGGGAAACGGGATGGCCATCATGAAGGGACGTTACCGGGATTGGTCCTCCATAGCTCCTGAGGTCAAGACAAGGACCAAAGATGGAAGCTTTGCAGAGGGACAGCCAAACATTAAAATAAGGAGGCATTTCGTGACAAAGAAAACTATTAAGCCGAATTTCCTACCATTTACATATTTGTATTTATTACATTTATACGCCACCCATCTTGCCATTGAGAGTGATGGCTTATATCCTGCCTTTTAATTTTTTTATAAATAGCTCAGGGCAGTGAACATACTTTCCTCCTCCTATGTTCCCCACAACCACCTTGTGAGGTGGGTTAGGCTGAGAGAGAGAGAGAGAGAAAGTCACCCAGGCAGCTTTCATGGCTAAGGTGGGGCTAGAATCAAAGTCTCTAATCACTCTCTCTTAAGTCCATAGTGTCAACCTTCGGCTACAAGTTAGTTGGTCAATTCCTGTCTTAATCAATGAATCAATTGTGACTGTTTGAAGTTACAACAGCATTGAAAAAAAGTGACTTATGACCATTTTTCACACTTAGGACCATTGCGGCCACTCACCCAAGGTCACGTGATCAACATTCATATGTTTGGCAACTGGTTCACACTTAGGACGGTCGCAGTGTCCTGGGGTCATGTGATCACCTTTTGGGATCTTCTGACAAGCAAAGTCAATGGGGAAGCCAGATTCATTTACCAACCAGGTTACTAACTTAACAACTGTGGCAAGAAAGGTCATAAAATGAGGCAAAATTCACTTAACTGTCTCATTTAGCAACAGAAATGTTGGGCTCAATTTGGTCATAAGTTGTGGACTACCTGCATTGGTCATCGTCTCTAACCACTGCACCTACACTGCATTTATGGAAATGCACAGGTTTATTTATCCAGAAGATGTTAATATCATATTTTCCCCCAAACCACGGGATGAAGAGCACCAACTCCTTTCTCCACAAAACGTTTAAGAATCCCATTGCACAAATATTTTTATGGAAGTCAACAGTCATTAAATTATTATAGAGTTGATTAGATTTTAATTATGCATTAGTGCTCTTTTGAGAATTTTGTAAGGTTAAAAATCTGCTTAATCTTAGAGGTAGACGCTAACCTGTTTAAAATAATTTTTAAAAATTTACATCTACTTGACTGGAGTTTGGCAGACTCGACTCCCTCAGAAGAAGCAAAGGGGAAAGATCCAGCATCTGGTTATTCGGAATTTTGGCAGGCTGGGTCCATTCAGAAATTCCTGAGAATTTCATCTCATTTTGGAAAAGAATCTCTAGCCATTTATTCAGTTCTATGGAGACGGACCGAAGCAGCCTTGGCTTTCCCAGGCACAGCTGGGCCTAGATGTACAAAGGCAGGTGAGGAATGCAGAAGGAGGCTGAGCAGAGCCAGGTCCAAAGGAAGGACAGAGGCCAGAAGCCAGCGGTCCAAGCCAAACCTGCCTCCCCAGTGCAGCACTTAAAACAATTTTGTGTCCTGAGTGCAGATTCTGTCTTTTGTCTTGGAGAAGCCTTGCTAGATTCCTGTTGACTAAACTTGCAGAATCTGAATAAAATGTGCACTTCTAAGGCAACAGAAAAAGGACCTCTGCTCCTTTAAAAGCAGAGGAGAAAGTCACCAATCTGGGTGACAAAAAGCTTTGTTCTGGTGCAAATCAGCATGATGGGTCTACTAGCTGCTGAATGGACATAGAAAATAGAGTGGGAAGGGACCCTGGAGGTCTTCTAGTCCAACTCCCTGCTCATGGCAAGAGATTCCAGAGACATGGCTGTTCAGTCTCTTCTTGAAAATCTCCAGTGATGGAGCATCCACAACTTCTGATGAATTGTTCTGTCAGGAAATTCTCCTTAGTTCTAGATTGGATCTGTCCTGGATAAGTTTTCCATCTGTTATTTCTTATCTTGCCCTCAAGTGTTTTGGAGAATAAGTTGACCCCCTCTTCTCTGTGACAGCCCCACAGGAACTGGAAGACATATCACCCTGGCCTAGTCTTTCTCTTCATTAGACTAGAGATTCCAAGTTCCTACAACCGTTCATCATATTTTAGCCTCTAGTCCAAGGCTTTTCAACCAGTAGTATGGGTACCACCTGTGGTACATTGGCACCTGGCAGATGGTACGCGACCATCCTAGAAAAGTGGTAGCTGGGGAGGGGAATGAGCTGAACTGGTGGCAGCACCGCACAAGCCTGAGCGAGAGATGGCTGGAGCTGCAGGGCTGTCAGGGCTCAGCGGAATGCCAGGATCAGTGCTGCTTTCCAGCTGATCGGCGCTTCTTTGGGGCTGTCAGGGCTCAGCAGAAGTGTCAGGATCAGTGCTTCTTCGGGGCTGTCAGGGCTCAGCGGAAGCGTCAGGATCAGCGCCAGGCTCCAGCTGGAGCTTGGCGCTGATCCTGGTGCTTCTGCTGAGCCCTGAAGAAGCACCAATCAGCTGGAAAGCAGCACTGATCCTGGCGCTTCTGCTGAGCCCAGAAGAAGCGCCAATCAGCTGAAATGTTGCAGCATCTCCAGGGTCTTGTGATTTACATTCAGATGCTTGGCAACTGATTCATATTTATGATGGTCACAGTGTCCCAGGGTCATGTGAAGTGACCAAAACCTGCTGCAACCACGCAGCAGACGGGGGGAGGGGAGAGTAAAAACCAATCCCCCCTCCCCCCACCTCCGCTGCCAATCCTCAACAGAAATGCTCACAACTATGGAAACCTCGGACAGGAGGAAGAGCGCCGCCGGGTGGGCAGGCAGTGTCTTGCTGGGCTGTGGCTTGGAGGGCACTTTTTCAGTGCCATTGTAACTTCGAACAGTCACTAAGTGAACTATTGTAAGTTGAGGACTACCTGTACTTTATTATTTTTTTCCTTTTTTTTTTTTTTGGTCATCAAGTTTTTGACACCTTGCTAGGCGACTGTGGTACTCGGATATTGCCATATCCTAAAAGTGGTACAATGGGTGAAAAGGTTGAAAAGCCCTGCTCTAGTCCCATAATTATCTTTGGTGCTCTTCTTTGCATTTTTTCTAGTGTTTCAACATCATTTTTTGTGATGACCAAAACAACTCCTCCTCCTCCTCCTCCTCCTCCTCCTCCTCTTTCTGACCCAACTTTATCTTTTCTAAAACTAACAGGTCAGGTCCTTCTTTCAAGACCTGCCCTGATTAGAAGTTGGCTTCTTTAACAACAATCTAGAACTGTCAAGTGCCCTCATCTGTCTTTGTCCCTGTTGCTTGTCTTTCATAAGAAGTGCCAGCATTTAAATCAAAGCCTCTTTCCCAATTTTGCCTCAATTGCTGGATGTTTTCCAGACACCGCCTGACCGAAGCCCCCCCTCCCGCCCTTCCATTCAGGGACAGGTAGATTGTGGCAGCTTCTCTTGCACAGACCTACATTGATAATGGGACATTTCCTGTGCTGGACTGACAGCTCCATTTTCAGGTATTTTTTATCATCCATTAAAAACAGTGACAAATCATAGTCACCTCATGATTTGGACAGATAAATTAGCCGTAATTACCAGATGTTGATTTTACCTCCAGAGCATTTTAGCTTTGAGTGGCCCTCGACCTTTTCTGTCTCTGGCAATATGTCTTCAATGGGTGCCTCACTTTCCCTCTTCCTTCGTTTTCTGGATTAATCCTAGCCCTCCCTGGCTATTCGGGGTGATGGATGGCAGCTCATTTCTCTTCTTGTTGTCCCCGAGGGCAAATGTACCAGCGTAGCTAAAACTAGCTGGAAGACTCGTTTTGCTCATGGTGCCATCCCCCCTACTCTGGATTGCAAGTTTGAAAACTCTGAGTTTTCCCTTTCACAGATCCAGAGCCTCCATTTGTCTCCCTCAGTGGGAAGCCAACTCTGTCTGCCTCAGGAGGACCAAGAGATCCAGACCTGCTTGACTGAGGAACTCGGAGTTTTGCCCTTCCCTTATCTTGTGTCTCTTGCGGTGATGTCGCTCCTCCTGCCTGGGCTGATGGGTCTCAGGGCTGCCCCCACTGCCTTCTGCTCCCAGTTGGGCTCTGGGCAGGCCAGCTGTCCCTTGGGCAGAGGGGAGCTCCCACAGGGTCTTCTTGGCTCAGAGACTTAGGAAGCTCAGGTTTCAGGTGATGACAGGACATGCCACAGAATAGGGAGAACCACACACAGTGCTTGGTTGTAGCCCATGTTCCCCAACAATAGGTGGGTGCCTGCTTGGCGGGGTGAACCTACAGCCAGCTTTCATGCCTAAGATAGGACTTGAACACACAGTCTCCTGTTTCTAGGCCAGCACCTTCACCCCTATTCCAAACTGGCTCTAAGCCCATTAAAAGTTTGGTAAAATAAGCATTATTGACTAAGGTTTTGTGAGGCCACATCAGCTTCTTTAGCTCTGCCCCATGTTTTCCTTTGTTGTAACTGATTGCAGTTGTGCTTCTTTCCCCAAAAGCATATTCTGCCAGGCAGTCAATTTGGGAATTGATTAGGAATCACGACTTAATCTAGCTGGCTAGTTAAATAAGGCTGCCACTCAGAGGATGATCTTGTGGCAGCCAGAATTGTCTGTATCTGGAAATCTCTGAACTGAGTCTCAGACTGGGGAAAAAGAGAAACTAATGAATAGAATAGAATAGAATAGAATAGAATAGAATAGAATAGAATAGAATGGAATGGAATGGAATGGAATAGAATAGAATTCTTTATTGGCCAAGTGTGATTGGACACACAAGGAATTTGTCTCCATTGCAGAAGCTCTCAGTATACATACAAGCAACAAGTGACAAATCATGATCATAATAAAAAAATAACATCATCATAAACCATATCATACAACACTCGGTGACGGTCATGTTATGTAATGCAAGTGATAATCATGATAGTACTGTTAATGCTTTTTCCAACCCTTATGGATCGATTATGTCCTCCTGGACTAACTGGGGCCACCAGAGACTTGAGACTGAATGTCTGTGAATGGGGCTCAGGAATAGAGCCTGGGGGAAAACCAATACCCACCGGCCCCAATTTTGACCCTCATTTGACTTTCCACCAAATCTCTGGAGCCAGCAAGCTTGGAATCCAGACCTCACGGGCACAGCTGGGAGAGGAGAGGACCCCATTCTCGCAGGAGGTTCCCATAGCTCATTGCCCAATTGTAATTCAAGTGGACCTGGAGCCGGAGAGCAGAGAAATCTCCTTCCAAGGGGAAGCGCTGCCACAGCCAGGTCAGCATAACTCCAGGGGCCCAGACACTTGCCTGCTTTGTGAGGTCCAGGTCGTCTCTGGGTCTAGACATGTCTCTCCCTCCTCCCTATTGAAAAAATGAAGAGCAAATGTGGGGCCAGGTCACTGGAGCCCCTTGCAGGCCTGGAAGCACATGCTGCAGTGAGTGCTGGGTGGTCTGCTGCTTAATTGCGGGGTTGGTACAGTGTTACTATCAGGAGAAGTTCCTTAACCTGATAATGAGTAGGAAGCAGCTGTAGCTTAGAAAATGTAATAATTGCACAGTGGAGCTCTCTAATTATACGATGTGTATCAACTATCCCAGCGGTTGCTTAGAAAAAAAAGCTTCTTCAAAATAGCAGCAAGAACAACGGAGAGGGAAGGAGCCTGAGGGCGGGGGAGGGCAAAATGTCACTTGGACCCCAATCGAGGCTCAGAGCCATTCAGATGACTAGACTGACTGATCTGGTTGGGAGAGGAGAGGAAGGCTGGAGGCACACAGCTCCTTGCAACAGACATGTATAGACCTACACCCTTACGTATACGTAACATGTAAATATGAATGTATTTGAGATGGACAGTGATTAATATTTATATGTTACTTATATGTAAAGGTGTAAGTCTATACATATGGTTATGTAATATATTTTAAATGTATGTTACGTATATATGCACTTTGACAGGAAGCAACTAAATTTCATTTTTAATGTGTGCCATTGTGCCCACAGGAAAAAGTGACAATGAAGATTATCTAATCTAATCTGCTCAAATGCCTCCCCCCCGCTTGCTCTTTTCTGGGAAGGGGGCTTGCTCCATAAGATGAAAGCCGTAACGGCTGCCCTCCTGCGCTCCCTGGAGGGATGGCCCAAGTCTGAGTGTGGACAAGACCTATGACTTCAGGTTTAGATTCTGCACCAAAATAAGAAACCTTCATATAATAATCTGCCATCGGCGGGCGAAACGTCGGCGGCGGCTCGGGAGTTCTTGGCCTCCATGACGGCCTTGGACTTGACCCAATTAGTTCATGCCCCAACTCACACGGGGGGACACACACTAGATCTAATTTTTGTCTCTGGCCAGTGGCAGAATGATCTGGAAATGGGGGAGGTAGTTGTAGAGCCCCTGTCATGGTCAGATC
>NW_015386669.1:364022-369680 GCF_001527695.2 Protobothrops mucrosquamatus | reverse complement strand
ACAAGGGTCGGTCCTCTCCCCCTTATTGTTCAATATTTATGTGAAGCCGCTGGGGGAGATCATCCGTGGCTTTGGGGTGGATTTCCATCAGTACGCTGATGATACTCAGCTGTACATTTCCACCCCAGGCCACCCCAATGATGCCCTTGACGTGATGGCCCGGTGTCTGGAGGCCGTACGGGTCTGGATGGGGAGAAACTGACTCAGGCTCAACCCTTCCAAGACTGAGTGGCTGTGGTTGCCGGCTCCCAGGTATGGTCAGCTGACTCCATCGTTGACTATAGGGGGCGAAACTTTGGCTCCCTCAGAGAGGGTACGCAATCTGGGTGTCCTCCTGGATCCATGGCTGACACTGGAAGACCAGTTGACGGCTGTGGCCAGGGGGGCGTTTTACCAGGTACGCCTGGTTCACCAGTTGTGACCTTTTCTGGACCGGGATGCCTTGCACACAGTTACCCATGCTCTTGTCACCTCCCGCCTGGACTACTGCAATGCTCTCTACATGGGGCTCCCCTTGAGGAGCACTCGGAGGCTCCAGTTAGTCCAGAATGCAGCCGCGCGGGCGGTGATGGGAGTGACTCGTCGCTCCCATGTAACGCCGCTGCTGCGTGAGCTGCACTGGCTGCCTGTGGCCTTCCGGGTGCGCTTCAAGGTGTTGATCATCATCTTTAAAGCGCGCCATGGCATTGGACCTGGTTACCTCCGAGACCGCCTTCTGCCACAGATCACCTCTCACCGGCTGATACGCTCCCACAGAGAGGGTCTCCTCAGGGTGCCGTCAACCAGACAGTGTCGGTTGGCGACCCCCAGGGGGAGAGCCTTCTCTGTTGGAGCCCCCACCCTCTGGAACGAACTACCCCCAGAGATCTGGGTGATTCCAGATCTCCCCTCCTTCCGCCGCGCCCTCAAGACATGGCTATTTCAGCTGGCAGGACTGGCCTAAGGGGTATTTTAAATTTGGTTTTTAAATAACTTTTAAAAAAGGAAAAAAAGGCCCATATTAATATTTCTTTTTAACTACATTTTAAATTTTGTATATTGTATTGATTGTTTTGTTTTAAACTGGCTGTAAGCCGCCCTGAGTCCACCAGGAGAAGGGCGGGATATAAATGTAATAAATAAATAAATAAATAAATAAATAAATAAATAAATAAATAATTCATAAGGCACTGGAGACTGAGTTGGTGCTGTCTTTTTAAGTAGTTTTTTTTCTATGTCTACAACTCTCTCATTGTTCATCCTATTTCTGTCCTGAATTTCTGGAATCAAATTATAGTTTTCATTGCAACCTTTGATCTTTAACTACAAGCTGGGCAAGGCTTTGTGATGAGTAGAGAGATAGGAACAGAGGAAATCTGTGAAGAACCTCTTAACCTGCTGATGTCTTGGTCCAGCAATACAGTCCAATACACCCCCTCATCAGGAGATGAACATCGGTGGAAGCATCCAATCACCAAAAATACTTTCCATTTTTGCAAAGATCTGGATGCTGGAATGCAGTAACTTGCCCCACCTGAGAAACCTGCAGGGTTTGGCCACATAATTGAGATCATCCAAACGAGAAGGATGGTGATGAGGGGTAAAAGAGCCACTGTCAAGGTCAAATCACTAAGATGCCTGCTAATTTTTATCGCTACTCAACTTGCCATAGAAACAGGGGGGAGGGGCAGAAAGTGTACGGAGGGAATGGGGGCCCAAGAAGCCCTCCATGGGCCGTGAGAGTCTACAAGAATGCCAAGATCACCAGCACAGGTGTCTGATAGAGAAGTGGACCATTCGCATAACAAAACAAAGATACGTGATTGGGCAACGTGAACACCTGGTGGGTGTGGGGGTTAAGGGAAGCTATTGTTAACTAGGCAAAATTTTGGGTGGGAAAACCAGAGCTGGTTTTGCTTCTTCAGTTCCGAGATGTGTACTCAAAAAAGTTTTATCTTTTATGGCACTTCAAAGCCTTGAAGATTCCTTGATTTTGAGTTTGCTAGTCAGACAGGTGACACCCACTCCTCTTCAGGACACACCAATGGCCGATGTCTGTCATCAGAGCACCCAACCTCCCTGCCCCAAGGGAGCTCCTCTTCCTCTCTTTCTTATTAGGAGAACATCCTCCTCCTATGAGACTCACTTTTCTTTTCATTCTTCTTCTTACCCACAGGACAGGTCAATTCTGCTCGGGTCCCTCGGTAGCCGCACTAATGACCAGGGAAGCGTCTTCATCCAGAGTCCACAAGAAAAGGGGAGATGGCAGGTGACCTGCTGCAGGAAAGATGCACGGGGCTGTTCCAAGAGAGGCCTGCTTGTTCATCAATCATTTCACATCCTGGGTGGTTTTCTGATTAGCTTACAGGCAGTCCTTCACCTATGGCCATTTATTTAGTCAGCATTCAAAGTTGCAACAGCGCTGAAAAAAGGGACTTGTGATCAGTCCTCCTACTTTCAACCGATCAAAATTCAGGTGCTTGGCAACCAGCCTGTGGACACCTGCAGCCCCCAAAATATTATTTGTATATTTTATTAGCTCATTTAAGAAGAATTGGGGGGCTTTCTTTTTTCTTTTTTTAAAAAAATCTGTGCTTATAGTTAATGCTTCTTCTATGTTTCCGGACAGAAAGTGGCACTGACAATGACAGTGGGGTTCCAATAAGTAGAAAAAGGGTTGGGGAAAAAAGCAAACCACACCAAGGTTTCCCTGGGCCTCATGGAGCAGGCAAGAGAGGCCCCTGGCTTATTCATTAATGAACCTGCAGAGGGAGGCAGGCTGAGACTTAGGCAAGAGATTCTGGTCTTGCAAGAAGAATTAAAGCAGAAGAGGTTGTCTTTAGGGAAGGACAGAGCTATCCTGTGATGGCCAAAAACCAACCAACCAGCCAACCGACTGACTGACTGACTGACCAACCAACCAATGGATCAACCAATGGACTGACTGACCAATGGACCGACCAACGGACCAGCCAGCCAACCAACCACGGCTCCACCGCTTTGCCTCCGGTCTGTTACTGTTGGTGCTGAAGCTCTCTGGGTTGCACAGCCTCTGTAGAGCTGGCCTTTCTCACTTCCCTCCTAACTGTTACACAAGCATATCACCAGGATGCTACCCCCCCCTCTTCTGCCTCACCCCTCCACTTTGTGGAGAAAAATTCTGGACCAGCGTATCTTTTCAAGAGCCACTTCGAATGAGGGAGACTGAACTGGCCATTGCAGTGTATTAACGTGGCCAGAGCCAGCTTTTTTGGGTTCCCCTGATCTCCCCAATTCCTCTCCTGGAAGAAATGAGGCCAGAGTAGAGATTGCAGGAGAGAAGAATTAATTTTTTTCCTGGCAAGGCCATCTTTCCTGATTGAAATGTAAGTTCCTAAGAGTGTCTCTAGACTTTCACTTTTTCTGATTCATGTCACCTCATTTACCAGCTATGAAACTGTATAAATGTAAAATTGGGTATGGATTCTTCATTCTAATATACTGCACACAGAGAGAGATAATCACAAATACTAAAATCCATAGACATAAGTAGGACTAGGCTTAATAAAGTTCCAAATACACGGAGACATTGTTGAAGCAAAGCCCTGTTAGAATCCTCCTGCTAATGCACTGTTCCATAGTTAGCATGTGTGTGTCAGTTCCAATGGGGTGGGTGGGTGGGGGTGGGGGGGAGGGAGCAAAGGCAGGACCAAAGAGAATTGCTTGCTTGCTAATGCCACTCCTAGAGTCCCTGGTAGTTAATCCTGTAGGAAAACAAATTCAAAGAGTCTAAACTTCTGGACTTGCATCTCCGAAGTCATGGAAGCACGAGAGATTTATGGGGTACATTGAAAAGACTGAGACAGGAGCATGGAGGGGTTAGGATTATAAAAGTAGAAGGTTTTTCAAGGGGAGAGCTGAAAGGGTGGGCAGTAGCAGGGAAATGGGTAATATCTATGAAGGATAGATAATTGTTGAATGGGTTTAGAATAGAATTTCAGAACCTTTAGAATAGAATAGAATTGGAAGGGACCTTGGAGGTCTTCCAGTCCAACCCCTGCTCAAGCAGGAGACCCTATACCATTTCAGACAAATGGCTGTTCAGTTTCTTCTTAAAAGTCTCCAGTGATGGAGCACCCACAACTTCTGGAGGCAAGCGGTTCCACTGGGTGATTGTTCTTACTGAATTAAGTTTCTCCTTAATTCCAGGTTGCTTCTCTCCTTGATTAGTTTCTGTTAAGTCCGGAGAATAATGGCGCTTGAGACGATGCATTTCTAACAAGTCTTTATTCTCTGCTTCCAATCTACGAACAACCCGAGCAGAGGCACGCAGGCCTCTATTTATACCTTCTGATCCCCGGGCAAATCCAACCAATCACAAGGCGGTCTTTTTCCGCCTTGCACATGCGTGCAAGGCCGGCTCCACTCAGTCTGGTCCCGGGCAGCTTTTGCAAATGCCCGGGACTCTTGCAACGTCCCGAGCCTGCTTTTGCAGGCTCAGGACACAACACCCCTCCCCCCTAGATGAAATAATACTGCGCCCACATGGACGCCATTATAATAATGGTTTATATAATTAGCTGTTGAGTTAATGTCACACAGTGTGTGTAAGGTGTGGGGCTGTTCTGTCGTACAGAGACCCAATGGCCCCAACATCGTTTCCGTAGAGTCAACCAGCCTGGACCTCTAATTCAGTTATTGCTATTTATATGCTCACCTTACGTAATCTGCAAGGTATTTGGGAGGGCCTTTGACCCTTAGCGACCTTCTCGGACCTGGGGAACTTGTAGTGTTTTCCCCGTTGCTTCCCACACTAGGTGAATTGACCTGTGGTTGTCTTGTGACTTCTGTTTGACTTTCCTGCCCATCTCCTAGGCTGGAGAAGTCAGGACTCTGTCGATCACTATACCTGGTTGACCTACCACCTATGGAGTTTTCCAACCCCTCTGAACTCATCTCCATGTTTCCTGACAGAGTGTGGTTTTCCTGGCTCCTTTCTGTAGTGATAGGGTCTAGGGATGCCTCCCTGTTAGCCCTTATGCATGGGGACATCCTTCTATGAGCCATTTCTGCAAAGGACGTGTTCCCCCTTTGTTTTGCCTGCTCTCTTGCATATTGTGAGTTGTAAGTATGCTCCCAGTTATTCTCCATGTCTGGAGTATTGTTTGTGAGGTGTGGATAATTAGTATACCTCCGGTGGGACTCCCAGACTGGAGTGCGTGTGGGGGTGTCTGTGTGCCCCCTTCCCCATGAATTGCTACCTGAATCTCCTGTGGAACTTGGGTGTTGAGTACCCGTGTCGTTCCCCACAACCGTTGTTGGCAGCTGATTCTGATTCCCAGAATGCATTCCCCATTTCTCCCCCCCCAGAGGAGACTGAGGAGGAACCCCAGGCGAGTCCCGCCTCACACGTAGTTGATCAATGTGGCGGCGAAGAACGCGGCCGTCTTCCAGGGACACCTCGTAGGACAGAGGCCCCGAGACCTTGCAGACCACAGCCGGGACCCGTGGTGGGTGTGGCTGAGACACCTGTGAAGCTACACGCTCCGGATGCAGCCTGTCCAATTTAGTCACGAGCCGACGACCCCAACGGAGTTCGGCCGGGCACTTACCCGTGGCAGTGCACGGAGTAGTACGATGGGCTAGAAGAAAGTCAGCCAACCTGTGATGCCAATTGCCGTAAGTCAGCTTCTTGAGGGC
>NW_015386669.1:345320-362243 GCF_001527695.2 Protobothrops mucrosquamatus | reverse complement strand
GTTGAGGGAAATTATGGATAGGGCAGACCCCGTGTCAAGTTCCATCGACAATGGAACTCCCTGCAATTTCACTTTAAGAGATAGTTTCTTTTTAAGGGGTTTGTGTGTGCCTATTCTTAAAATGTTCCGGCGTGTTGCACAGAACCCCACCCTGTTTTGACTGGGCACCCTGGTACCTTTCAGATTCAATTCTTCCTTCAGTTGTACCTTCTGTCGACCCAGGCAGACCGCAGCGATGTGGCCTTTCTTCCCACACACTCGGCAAATGGTGAAACGGAACCGACATTCCGCTCGCTTGTGGCGTCCACCGCATCCGAGGCAACGAAGCTTAGCTGGGCCCTTGTCCTGACGATCTTTGGACCTCCTCCCAGCTGCTTGGTAAAGCTTGTCCACCTCTTCTTCAGGATCTTCTTCCGAATCCTCTTGCACGTCTTCCTTGTGGATGGTGGCGGTCTCTGGAGCGCTTCGATTAGGCCGCATGTTCTTGACCGCCCCACCTGCAGCTTCTTCTGCTGAAACCTCTCGCAGAGCATCTTGGAAAGAGACATCTTCCTTGGCGAACAGCTTCTGCTGTAAGTCTCTGTTCCTCAGTCCGCACACAAAACGATCACACAGTCTTTCCTCTAAGTCCTTGAAATCACACGGTTTAGCTGCTCTTCTCAAAGCTGCAATGTATTCTTTTGCTGATTCCCCAGCTCGCTGATCCCTCTGTTCAAATGTGTGCCTCCAAGCAATGACAGATTGCTTGGGCTGGAAGTGTTCCTTTAAAACTTTCTTCAGATCGGAGTATGACACTGTTTCCAGCGAGGCCGGGGCGATTAGGTTCTCGGCGATCTCAAAGGCGTCTTGCCCACAAACGCACAACATTGTGGCAGCCTTTAAGCCTTCCTCCCTTATCTGGTTTATGCGGAAGTAAGTCTCGACTCTTGCAACGTAAGATTCCCACTTCTCGGGGTGAGAGACGTCGAATTCCGCTAAATGCCCAACTTTCGCCATGATCGAGGATCAGGGTCTTCTTCAGCCGCACGCACCCTCCAGCAATTTCGTACTGGCAGGATAAACACTGACTTCAACGCCGTTTTTCCTCTTCCGGACTTCTTTGGGTGAGTCTTCAAGCTTCCCTAGCTGTATAGACTGAATCCCACCTTCGTTGCCAGTGTTAAGACCGGAGAATAATGGCGCTTGAGACGATGCATTTCTAACAAGTCTTTATTCTCTGCTTCCAATATACGAACAACCCGAGCAGAGGCATGCAGGCCTCTATTTATACCTTCTGATCCCCGGGCAAATCCAACCAATCACAAGGCGGTCTTTTCCCGCCTTGCGCATGTGCGCAAGGCCGGCGCCACTCAGTCTGGTCCCGGGCAGCAAATGCCCGGGACTCTTGCAACGTCCCGAGCCTGCTTTTGCAGGCTCAGGACACAACAGTTTCCATTTGTTGTTTCTTGTCTTACTTTCTGGTGCTTTGGAAAAGAGGTTGACTCTCTCTTCTTTGTGGCAGCCCCTCAAATACTTGAAGACTGCTATCATGTCACTTTTCACTAGACTAGGCATACACAAATCCTGCAACCCGTTCTTCATATGATTTAGTCTCCAGCCCCCTAATCATCTTTGTTGCTCTTTTCTGCACTTTTTCCAAAGTCTCAGCATCTTTTTTGTAATGTCTGACCAAAACTGAATGCAGTATTCCAGGTGTGGGTCTTACTAAGGTTTTATAAAGTGGTACTAATACTTTACATGATTTAGATGAGATTCAAATAAAAGTTGGCAGAACTTCTGAATATCTTGATGGCTTTGGAGAGCAGTATATGTGGATTAGCACAATTGTTGATTGTTGTTTTGTTTTTGTTTTGTTTTTTTAAAACCATTATGCTCATTAGATTTAGAAGTGGGAGAGGACAAGACAAAAACAACATGTCTTCAGCTTCCTCCTCCTGCGTATTGAGGAGTCCCTTGCAGTACCAGAATCCTCTGAGGTCAAGTGAAGAAAGCCCAGGGACTGAAAGGGCTTCCTTCCCCTCTTTTGGAAACTGGGCTTGAAGGGAAACTTCCAGCTTTGTTTCTGTTTTTTATATTCGGTTTCTCCCTTTTCTCTCTCTCTCTCTCTCTCTCTCTCTCTCTCTCTCTCTCTCTCTCTCTCTCTCTCTCTCTCTCTCTCACACACACACACACACACACACACACACACACACACACACAAAGAGCACATTTACATGATAAGCAGAATAGCAGCAATTAATAACTAAGCACACAATATCTGGCGCTTTGTTTCTTTTCTTTTCTGGAAACCTTTTATTTCCTTGGGGCAGAAGTCCTGGGGGGAGGGGCATCTCCGCAGAGAGACACCACCTTTACAGGTGCAGGTCTGAGGCTCAGGATCTTGGATGCTGCCGGCTTTGTTTAAATTCCTTGTGGTCCCTTTTTTCCAAAGGAATTTCCATGGATTAAGACAAAAGAGACCCTTAAACTTTCTGGAAGTTACTTAAAACAGAACTTTTCCAAAGAGTGTTTTGGAGATACTTTATTGTCACTATCTTTATTTTCCTTTTCCTTTACTTCTATTTTATTATTATTATTATTAGAAATATTATTGTAATTATTTTATGTAATTATTGTAATTCATTAGTACATTGCTGTTTTCTATTATTTTGACTGTACTATGGATGCTTTGATTTTGATTCTCTTCTGTGGTTGTTTTACTGGCAATTACTTTTTAAACCATGAATTAATGAAACAAAGGTACAATTTTCCCCAGTGAATATTTAATTGAACAAGCTTAGTTAACACGGTATAAATCACTAGCAAAACTATAAGCAGGAAGCGATGCATTAGAGCAATATTGAACAGACTAGATCAAAGTTAAGATATAATTCTATATGTAAGGCTGTGGCACAACATTCAGAATCTGACACAAAACATATATAATTCCAGTTAGGGTTACATTTTGTATCAGATTTATCTGGGATGTTTGGGTGATGGTAGAGATCAAGAAAGACAAATTGGCAGCCACAATTGTGTACACATCCCTTGTCCTAAAAAGTGGGCAGGGCTTCAATTTTATGGTAGTGGCCACTATCCTGACTGCCCATGCCAGGACCCCACTGAGGTTTATTTTTAATGTTGAGAGTTATTCTTGACATCAAAGCCTGCGCCCTCAATTTATCTGGCCATTTTCAAGAACAAGAATAGTTTCCAATAGAAAGCAACTCAAACCCTCAAACAGATTCCGGATATGGTCACTGCTGATCAAAATTCTACCTGTCACTATGCATGCTTCTCCTGCCTTGTTATTTATAAAAATCGGTGCATGGGGGCAGGCTGGTTAAATTACCTCCCATCTTATAGCTAGGAAGAATTATGATATGCGAGGTCAGTCAAATCTGGTTAGGATCACACATGGAAGAGAAAATGAAAAAGAGGGAGATTTAATGAAACCTTGAAAAAAGCTTTGCTGAAACCCAGGTAGATTATATCCCTGGCGTTTCTCTTGCCCACCAAGTTACTCTGTCAAGGAAAATTATATGAATAGTCTCACAGGAGTTATGACTGACAAAATCAAGTTGCTTTTAGCAATCATGGCACCGTCTTCACAATACAGGTAGTCCTCGACTTACAGCCACAACTGAGCCCAAAAATTATGTTGTTAAGTGAGAAATTTGTTAAGTGAGTCTCGCCTGTTTTATGATTTTTCTTGCTACATTTGTTAAGTGAACCACTGCAGTTGTTAAGTTAGTGAGACGGTTGTTAAGTGAATTTGGCTTCCCCGTTGAATTTGCTCATCAGAAGGTTGCAAAAGGGGATCACATGACCCCAGGACACTGAGACCGTCATAAATGTGAGTCAGTTGTCAAGCACACAAATGTAAGTCACATGACCATGGGGATGCTGCAATGGTCACAAGTGTAAAAAATGGTATATGTCCCTTTTTTCAGTGCCGTTGTAATTTTGAACTGTCACTAAACAAACTGTTGTAAGTCAAGGACCACCTGTACTTACAAATGTTTTACTACCTGCTGTACTGTCTCTATCAGAGATTGGTGTTTGACTATTGGGAAATGATTAGTGGGGTCCTCTTTATTTCCTCTCCTGTAGAGAGGGACCACATTTACTCTCCTCCAGCCTGCTTAGCTCCTGCCTTTGACTTCAGGCTCCTCGTAGACAACTGAGAGAAGTCCCAACAGCTGTTCAACAGGTTCCTTTAATATTGGGGGCTTTGGGGACATCAAATCAGCTAGAAGAGTCTTTGCCTGGTCCTCATTAACTAGTGGTGGTACCTTCCCGGTCAGTGCCGTTTGGGCCATCGTTTCCTTTGAAGGCAAAATAGGGGTTCTGACTGTGCTGCTGAAAGGGAGCAACCTATTTGCCCTCCCCCTGCATCAAAGAAGAATTCAGCCCCTTCATCTCCACAATCTCCCCTAAAAATAGATGATGGACCCAGCAATGGCTTCTTAAGGAGGGGGGGGTGTCCAAAGGCCTCCTTAAGAGGTAGAGGAATAGCCCCCTCTCTCAAGGAAGAATTCACTACTGCTAGAACCCACCCAGACCTCACTCCCCAGGCAGTTTTAGCTAGCCAGAAGAGGTACAGATCCAAGGAACAAGTGGCCCAGCTTACAGCCCTAAGGATTCTGCCCACTTCCTCAGGCCCAACAAAGTCAAACCATTCCCAGATAACAGAGCAGCTGTGTGCCCCATGCATCTCCCCTGGTCCTGCAGCAAGGCTGGGAGTGAATCGGAGCCATTTTGTCAGATAGATTTATTGCATGAATCTCCAAGACCCTCTTATCCAAAAGTGCTCGGGTTATCCAAAAGTTGTGTTCAGTCAAGTTCATCCCTTGATGTGATGTTCTAGACCAGAGGCCCACAACCTTTGTGGCACCAAGTACTGGATCCACCTCAATCGGTTCTCCCAAGAAAGCAGAACTCTTGAAATGGCATCATTTTAAAAGGAAAGCTGATAAAAAAGCCTTATTCTAAAAGAGTTGCATATTGAGCCTGCTCATTCCTGGAAGAGCTTTTTCCTTCTCTCCTGTATCCTAGATAGCCTGGCTTGATTAGAATTCTGGTTATGCTGGCATTTCAATTTTCTAGGAGCATTGTGTGTCTGACATCGTAAAATCCTATGGTAGAAAGAAAAGGAGGCCTTAAGACCCCCAGATGCAAAACTCTTCTTTGTGCAGAAGTCTCTCTCTCTCTCTCTTCCCCGCACCCCAATCCAGCCATGCCTGCCTCTTAAGAGGCTTTCAGCATCCCTGCTTGAATTCACCCACTGAAGGAGCACCATTCTTCTCTGAGTCATTAGTTCTCCCGTGGAAGTGCTCTTCCTATTAGGATGTAATGTTTCAGAATTTCTATTGCTTCAGAAGTTATCTGTTTTCCTTGTATTTCAATCCATTATTCCATGTCCTGCTTTCGATGTCTTGACCTTATTCTGTGCAACATACTTTCAGGTATTTGAAGAATGCTATCATATTGCCCCACTCCTGTTGGACCTTGTGCTGGTGAAAGATCTAAACAATGTTAGGAGTTATATTGCTAGGGGTGTATATTTTCAGGAAGATCACTCAGGACTAGTAGATGGAAATCAGACTAAACATGGTTGACTGGTGAAGGGGATGTCTGCCAAGAAAACTGAATGAATTTTTAAGCCAGGACAATGTCAGCAAGATGTTGGATGATGAGTCCCACAGGTTCAAGGTATTCCATGAACTACTGGAGAAGTTCCAGGGGCATCGATGCTGATGATGTGGCTGGATTAAAGCTGATAGGAATCCAAGTGTGCATGTGCCCAGGGGCAAAAGGAAAGTTGGATGCTGCAAAAGTAAGTGTGCCATTAATATGTAGGACATCAGAACCACGAACAAAAGTAAACTCGGTATTGTCACAGCAGAAATGTCAAAATTAAACCTTCTGGGGATCAGTGAACTGAAATAGATTGGATGGGTCACTTCCCATCAAAGTAGCTTGAGATTTTCTATTGGGGACAAAAAATATAAAAGAGACGCAGTCCTTCCTTCCTTCCTTCCTTCCATCCTATATTTATCAGTATATAAGAAATAAGTAACACAATAAAGAAAACTGGGCACAGAAACTGAAATACAGGAGATGAAGAACAAATCTGAAATGTCATAAATTGCATATATCGCAATACATCATTAGAAATGTATATTATTATGAGATATTTCACATCCACTTTTAGTCAAAATCCATGGCTCTATTAAGCTTTAAATTAAAAAGAAACTTGGTTAACATTCTTCAGATCATTAAGAGAAAATGTAAGTAATAAATAATGCATTTCATTAATACTATAAATTATGCAGTAAGTTAAAATATCTGTGTTAGAAAGTAAATTTTGGATGCAGCATAATTCCAAGTATAAGATTATAATTCACAAATGGACCAGTTCAATCCATATTACTTTTGCTTTTTAAAAACCAGAGTTTCTTTAAAGATTGAGGCGTTGAGCCCCCCATTCCTCCAAAGAGGAAATGGAGGAGTTGACACCACCCCCATCACAGGCACTGTTGTGGGATGCTCCAGGGAACTTCTAGTGGATTACAATAGCCTGGGGGAGGGGGGCTGTTCCACAAAATGGCAGATAAAATCCTTAGAGCTGTTAATATATACGCTATCAGTGTGGTGCAGTGGTTAGAAAGCAGTACTGCAGGCTAATTCACTGCTCACATTGCCAGGAGTTCGATCCTGACCTGCTCCTGGTTCTTCCATCCTTCCGAGGTTGGTAAAATGAGGACCCAGATTGTTGAGGGTAATATGCAGTGGTGGGATTCAAATATGTGAACAACCGGTTCTCTGTGTGGATGCCATTTCTGGAAGTCCATTCTGGGCCTGGGCAACAAAAAATTAGCTACCGGTTCTGCCAATGTGGTGCGAACTGGCTGAATCCCTCCACTGGTAATATGCTGACATTTTTAAACTGCTCAGAGAGGGCTGTAAAGCACTATGAAGTGGTATATAAGTCTAAGTGCTGTTGCTATTGCTATCAGTTCAGTATATTTTGAAGAGATGTCTTGTTTGGTGAATTTTTTTTAAAAAAAACTGTCTCTGGTTGTAATGGAATTACAACTTTTAAAATTTGTTCCCTTTGAGGGTGAATTATTCTTCAATATTGAGTTTTACAGCATTGCCAACACATATGCAATGGAAATCCAACATATTTGTTATATTTCCAACATTTTAAAGGAAAATAATTATTCAGTTTAGCAATCAAGACTGGAGTGATATACCAACAGTAAAACATTTTATACCGATTCTCTTTGTAATGTTTGAAGTTAATTTAATATTATTCATCCATGAAATTCCCACTATATTCATGTTCTGCATTCGTTTAGTCATATGACTTTGTTGTATTTTTTAAAGTTTAGATGACCACTGTAATAAATCTGTTTTAGTTTGCCAGCAAGGTTGAGTCCATCTCTGGTTCTTAGGGCAGCAGAATTCTACAAAATGTGGCCCATGTTCTTATGAAGGTTCTGGAAGACTGGATTGTTCAGATGAGGCTACACTTGCACGTGAGCTATTTGCACTCAGTTGTGTGCACTTCTAATTTTTCATCACCTTTGCTTCAGGTATCTCTTTAGTAGCTTCCTTTCCCTCAGCTCCTCAATAAATTAGAACATACAACATAGAATAATAGAGTTGGAAGAGAGATCTTTTAGTCCAACCCCTCCCCCTCAAGTAGGAGACCCTATATCATTTCAAACAAATGGTTGTTCTGTCTCTTTTTGACAGCTTCCAGTGATGGAGCAGCCACAACTTCTAAAGGCAAGCTGTTCCATTGATTGATTGATCTCACTGTTGGGAAATTTCTCCTTAATTCTAGGTTGCTTCTCTAAAACTGCTTTGAGCTCTAAGCACATATAAGCACTTCTAAGCAGCATCCTGAATACCAGGGAGCGAGCTTCCTATGATCTTCTCGGCTGTCCTCACCACTCTCTGGGTGGACCTTCTATCTGAGGCTCTGCTGCCACCAAACCAGACAGTGATGCAGTTTCTTAAAATGCTCTCAATCGTGCCTCTGTAAAAAGTGGCCAGGACAGAAGGAGAAAGGCGTTCTCTCCTCTTCCCAGGCAGGAAATGCAGATGCTGGTTTGCACACTTCACTAAGGATGATTGGACAACCGTAAGGATGGTTGTCATCAACTCATGAGCTACCACAGATCAATAACCTGAGTCTTAAGACATTAAAGTCAGCCAAGAAGAAAATCTCCAGGGGCTCTAAGAGCAGCCTTGAGATGAAGCCCTGGAACATGCAAGCTTCATCACCAGCAACTGGGCAGGCTGCACAACACTGGTGGCCGCAGCTTGTCTGTGTGGCTCACCTCTACAGCCTGGCACTCACATTGGCCACTTCAGGAGCAATGCTTTTTGCCACCATGACAATTTCATAACAACCACAACCTAGACATCCTGGCTGCTGTAAGACTAAAACCCAGGTAGACAGACTTCTGGCAGGGCAAGATCCCTGTTGTTGTCCAGCCTGGCTCAACAACATAAATGCAGCCTACACAATCATCCAACACAATATTAGAGATGGAACTATGAGTCTTTTCAGTCCTGAGATATCTCCTGCTGAAAGACGCAGCGGTTGGAGCTAATCTGGTAACAGAAGGCCTGGCAGCTAAGCGAAGCTGAGCAAGGGAAATCAATACTCAGAAGGGAAATAAGCATGTGGAAAAACGGCAAGACTTGGCCTCAGTGTGTGAAATGAAGCAGGGACAGACTATTATTCCTACCAAGGAAACTTACTGTTTATAGAAAATGCTTTCTTTCCAGAACTCAGAATATCCAGCTAGACAAATCAGAAATCAGAAACTGCCTATACCGTATACCCCACAGGCAAAGATAAAAAAGCTCTAAGTCAGCAAAATCAAGATTTGGTGCTGATAACGATTCAAATAATTAGTTCTTTATTCCAAGTTGAAATTAAAAAAAATGAAAGAAAATGAACAGGCCAACAAGATTATGACCTCATCTATATTCCATTAGATCAATATTCCATTAGATTTCCATTAGATCTCTCTAAAAATAAATGTAATGATACGATAAGCGGAATGCCTGAATTCTGGTTTGAGTTTGTTTTTACATTTAAGGATATGTTTTCTTTCATTAAAAATAAAAGAAAGAAAACATATCCTTAAATGTTAAAAGTAAAAGAAGGACAAGTGGCTGTTGGCTGATATGGTTAAAAGAAAGTGAAAAAAGCAGAAGGCGAGTAGCCATAGAGAAAAATTTCCCCAATGAAATACTGAGTTCCAGAGAAGAACAAAAAGACAGGAGTTATACGTAAGTTAATAATGCAAGGAAGCTGAAGATAATAATTGAAGTGAGAGGACAAGAGATTTACTAATGACAAAAATTAAAAGAAAAAACTTTCATGCCAGGATGACTATAATAAAAGACAGAGGCCAAAGATCTGGAAGAAGACCTCAAGAAGATATGACACAACAGGCACTAAATGCAATCTTGCCAACCGCATTTGGCTAAAGAAGGTGAACATGTTTGGTGTGTAGGTGCCTCTCAGCCACCTAGAGCATTTTGGTGATCCAAAAGACCAGCCTTGTGGAAATTTCAGTGCGTCTGAATTCCTACAAGAATTACATTTTGATGCAGGTTCTAGATAGCCATGAATGACTGGTGCAGTTCAAGTTCCTAACATCTGTCACAAAAAGGGCATTTCAGCACTTCTGGGTTAATGGCACCTCCCAGGTGTAAAGTAACCAGGATGACTCATTTTCTCATTTGTCTCCAAAAATAAATGCAGATCCAAGAACTGACTGCTGACTCTGAAGATGAATGTAGAATTACTGTTACAGTCCAGCCATCACAAAACTACCAAGGGGATAAGGTAGAGCATCTTGAAAGGATCATAAAACATTATAATGGCTTCAGCAATGGAGTTGCTTTAGAGATCAGGCACCTACCGGTAACAAAAGAAGAAAAGGAAGGAAGGAAGGAAGGAAGGAAGGAAGGAAGGAAGGAAGGAAGGAAGGAAGGAAGGAAGGAAGGAAGGAAGGAAAGGACAAGGAGAAATTTCCTGACAGTAAGAACAATTAACCAGTGGAATGGCTTGCCTTCAGAAGTTGTGGGTGCTTCATCACTGAAGGCTATCAGACATCCATTTGTCTGAAATGGTATAGGGTTTGCTGCTTGAGCAGGGGTTTGGACTAGAAGACCTTCAAGGTCCCTTCCAACTCTGTTATTCTGTAGGAAGGAAGGAAGGAAGGAAGGAAGGAAGGAAGGAAGGAAGGAAGGAAGGAAGGAAGGAAGGATCATTCCTTAGTAATTTTGAAAGAAATGAATTAATATAGCTTTCAATTATCTTAAGATGAGGTAGATTAATTAATTTTTGCAATAGGAACAATATTGTGTTTGATCACAGCTAGACCAATATTTATATCAATGTACGCAGGGATATTGCACAAAGTTGCAATTATCTCATCAATTTATTATTGCTAGAGATCAATATTTTTCTTGACAGGTTCCTTTGATTACATTGTGCTGTGGATTCTACAATCATTAACAATCATCTACAATCATGAAATATTACAGGATATTTCTCAGCAGCAGAATAATGAGGTGTGTTAACCACTTTATTATGTTTTATGTATATGTTCAGCATTGCAAAAGGCCTGAAGGAGCAGGCAGGTTTCTGTGCAACTATAGCAGAAGAGAGAAGAATTACATTTGCTCTAGTATTGGGGACCATCTTCAAAGTAACTCCAAGCCCCATCAAATTATTGAATGTTTAGCTGAGAATTTATTCTCATCTCAAGATTTTTTTTCTTGGCTTGTATTTGGTTGCAAGGGAAGAAGAGGTACCTCCCCACACAAGGAAAAGGAACTGTAACTCCAGCTCACTCCCTGGCCTGATTCCTGGTGACTTCAGAGGCCATATTCCAAAAGTGCTTTTTCAGAAGGCAACTGGGCTTTCTTAGTTTTTCCTGGAAGATGTTTTGCGTCTTATCCAAGAAACTTCTTCGGTTTTTTTCCTTCTTCAACTGAATGGATGAGAAGCGAAACATCTTCAAGGAAAAACCAAGAATATCCAGTTGCCTTTTGAAAAAGCACCTTTGGGACAACCGTGACCTGGAGGACTGAGGATCTCCATAGACACCCAGAGGTCATGGAGCATCTCTGATCACCCAGAGTGGATTTCCAAGCCTTTCTTCAAGGAGGCTTTTTGGACTTCCCTGCTTAGTCCTAGGATCTCCTGATGGTTACTTCTCCAAGAACCAGTCTCAGTGTAGCTTTTTAAGAGCAGCCAAGCACGTGTTGCCACCTGCGTGAGTCCTAGGCCTGCCTGAGGCACAAACCAGCTGGGAGAGCTCAGGCTAGTCACTGTTCTCAGCCCAACCCACCTCACAGGGTTATTGTTGGAGGAGAGCATTCTGTACACCATCTTGAGTTGTACTAAATAAAGGCAGGATATAAATCTAATATAAAGCTTTACATGGAACAAGAAATGCCAGATGGTCAAGCTGTTTTAGAAAAGGCCATTCTATTGCTGATGCATAATTGAAAAAGCCAAGAAAAAGCCAAGAAAACTCTAAAGAAGGCACTGTATGCCTCATCGACTGCAGAAACCATCCCGATTATGTCAAGCATGTCAAGCTGTGGAAAATGGAATTCCCAGAACATCTCTTTGTCCTCACGAGAAACTTACACAGAACCTTACAAATATGCTACAGAGCAGCACTTGGTAGAGCAGCCATGAAGAACTTGGAAGAAATATTCAGATGCGGTGATGTGTCTCTGGATCCACAAAAATCGGGATAAGTGGTGTTCTCCATGGCAAAAGTTGAACTTTGAAGAAGGAGGCTAGGAAGAGTATTAATGCTTTTGAATGTAGTGTTGGAGAAGACTCCTGAGAGTATCTTGGACAGTCAAGGAAAAAAATCCAAAGGATCAATCAATCCAGAATTCTCACTCAAGGCACAAATGACCAGCCTTAAATTATCTTCCTTTGGAGATGGTTTCTGAAGACCTTGTTCTTTGGAGACGGCTCTAATCCTGGGGCAGGTGGAAGAAAAGAGATGGCCCGCCAGCTTTGAGCTGAATAGGTTCAATTAGTATGGTGATGGGTACACAGTTGGAAGACCAGAAAGACCAGGCTGGGGACAGATTGTCCTGGAGAAAATCTATCTATATGCTCGCTAAGAGTCAGCATAGACTTAGTGATGCATAATAATAAAAAGTGAAAAAAAATCTAATCTAAAATAAAGATAAAATAAAAGTAAGTGTGAAAGTGGAGAAGTTAACGTATTTCCTTATTGCTGCAGTACTTACTTATAATTTGTATTTTCTTTACTGTTATTATATAGATATTTTTTTCTGCACTTTTTCTGGGCTTTTAAAATTTTAGCCACCAGCTGCCTGTTCTCTTGACCAATGGTGCCCAGAAGGGCCTCTGTTGACTTCCGCAGGGATGGGGCTGCTCTCCTCTGCAGGATTCCCTGCTACCCCCTTCATTATGAGCAACCCCCTCCCCAGTGGGTGGGTAATGCCCTCTCCAGACCCCATCCTTGGTCTTCTGCCGAGTGCAAGCTCTGCTCAGGAAAAGGGCAGATGCTGGGTTGAGAATGGAAAGGAGATGGGGGAAGAGAAGAGAGGCCGGGGAACTGCTCTGGTGGCTGGTGGAGGAAAGCCTCAGATGAGGTAGAAGACTGAGGCCTCGCCAGCAGGTCAGACCTGGTTGCTAAGCAACCTCCCTGCAAAATTATGCTGAGAAAGCCTGGGGTCCCCAAGGGAAGGGATACTTTTGCACACATGCCCTTATTTCTTGTTTTGCTTTTATGCAATTTAGTGGTGAGAAAAGTAAGGTCCTGCTAAATATAGGCAGAAAAAAACCAAATGCAGAGGTACAGAAAAGGTGACACCTGGTTCAACAGCAGCAACTGTGAGAGATCTCGATGACCTACTGGACAACTACTTAAGTATGAGCCAGCCATGTGCTGCAGCTGCCAAAAAAGCCAATGCAGTTCTAGGTTACATCAACAGAGGGTGAGCATCAAGATCACATGAAGTGATAATACCGCTCTATATGCACTGATGAGATGAGACCATACTTGGAATGCTGCATCCACTTCTAGTCACCATGATAGAAAGAAAAAAATTGGGACCCTAGAAAGTGTGCAGAGAAATGCAACAAATGGTTGAGGGGGCTGGGTATGTCTAGCCTATGAAAGGATTAGGGGGGGACATGAGATTGACTTATTCTCCAAAGCACTGAGGGCAAGACAAGAAGTAACAGATGGAAGCTTGTTGAAGAGAGCTCCAATCTAGAACAATCACTTGTCTGAGATGGTATAGGTTCTCCTGCTTGAGCAGAAGGCTGGACTAGAAGACCTCCAAGGTCCCTTCCAGCTCTATTATATTTACATATAAATTAGGAGAGATTTTCTGACAGAAAAATTAATTAATGGAATAGCTTATCTCACAGAGTTGTGGGTGCTCCATCACTGGAAGTTTTCAAAATTAGACTGCACAACCATTTGACTGGGATGTTATAAGACTCCTACCTTAAGCATGGGTTTGGACTAGAAGATCTCTGAGGTCCCTTCCAGTTCTAGGATTCTATAATCTATGCCTTGAGTGCCAGCTGGTGCCTTCAATGTTGTGAAGGCTCCAGGCTCAGTATGAGTAATCAGAGCCTCCTCCACAGAGCTGGGTCCTCACGTAATGTGTCCAAAGTAGAATAATTTGAGCCTGGTCATTTGTGCTTGAATCAGGACACTGAATCCAGTTCTTAAAATGAATTCTATATATTAGAATATTTTACATCAATAAATTGGCATTAAAATAAGCCAATGTCAATCTTTGATCATTATGTGATGATTAAAAACTGTAACCTATATGACTCAAATTATAAATTATAAACCAACATTTATAAAATTGCAATAATTTCTGCTGTATCCAACAAATTTGCAAGGTTAAATATTTTCATTTTATACTAACCTTAACTTCAGATGTGGTATAAATCCATTTATAATCTAAAAATGGCTTCCACATTGAATTACTGTAAAATATGTATCAGATTTGTTTTTTAAATATGAAATTAGTTTTGACATTGATGCATAAATCCATAACTTAATTTGCCATTCTTTAATACAAAGGATTGTTTATAACTTCTGATGAAAAGCATAGAGCATTCTAGCAGCTGTTACCATTGCCAGTTCAGAATACTTGGTGAGAATGCAAGCTTTAGTAATATTTAGTTAAAAAAAAAAGTCTCAAAAGAAAAACTCCTGGCAAGAAAGCAACTCCAGGAGAGCATAGCTGAAGAAACTCATGAACCTCGTGGCTGATCCTCTGGTGAGTTGACTCACCATGACTTTCTCCTCATGGTTGGTTGACCATGAGAGTCAATTTGGTTGACCCAGAGATCACATCCCTCATCCTTGTAACTGGAGTAGCCAAGTTGCCAATTGCCCCAGGGGGAAAGTTCTATAGAAAACCTTCGGCAAATGTCCACTGAAGGCTGGAATGGAGACAGAAGGACTGAGGTCCCAGGGGGACAAAATGAAAAGACAACTGTTGCATTGGTGTGGCCAATTTCCTCCTCAGCTGCTTTATGCATTTTCCATTTTCCCCACAGAAGAGAGAGGTGATGATACAATGGTATGTGGGAAAGGAAGGGAGGAGAAGCTGGCCAGGGAGTGACCAGATAAAAAGAGGAGGAGGATCCCTCAAATGATTAACCTGCTAAGAAAGAAACTTAAAAAGGATCCACCCTAATGGTTAAGATGTTGAGATTCTCAAAAAGGGTGCAGAGAAGAGCAACAAAAAATGATTAGAGAAGGCAGAGGTTGAAACATATGAAGAACAGTTGCAGGAATTGAATATGTCTAGCCTAGTAGAAAGAAGGACTGGGGGGGGGGAGATGACATGATAGCAGTGTTCCAATATTTGAAGGGCTGCCACAAAGAAGAGGGAGTCAACCAGTTCTCCAGGGCACCTGAAGGCAGGACAAGAAACAATGGATGGAAACTAATCAAGGAGAGAAGCAACCTGGAACTAAGGAGAAATTTTCGGACAGTGAGAACAATTAATCAGTGGAGCAACCTGCCTCCAGAAGCGGTGAATGCTCCAAGGCTGGAAGTTTTTAAGAAGAGATTGGACAACCATTGGTCTGAAATGGTATAGATTTTCCTGTCTGAGTAGGGGGTTGGAGTAGAAGACTCCCAATGTCCCTTCCAACTCTGTTATTCTGTATTTTGTAAGATGGTTAAAAGTGAGAACGGGAGATGTGTGCCTTCAAATTGCAAGATTTTGCCAAAGTAGCCTGCCAGTAAAATAGAATTAACTCATCCAGTTGTGCTTCCTGTTTGGGCTGCCTGGGAGGGCTGACCGGGAACTGAGCCGCTTCCTTACTCCATGACAAATGCTTGGTGAGGATTGAGGCCAGAAGTGGACCAGAAGAGGGGAGCGTTTTGTGCTTGCCAGCCCCAACTGTTATAAAAGAGCCCATTAATGAGAGCTGTAAAAAAAAGGGAAGGGGAGAGCACAAGAATGCAGGTGGCCCCAGTTCTGCCCACAGCACCCCTGGAAATGCTTGTTCTCTTGCCAGGGGCTCTCACGAGCAGCAAAGCTGGTTGGCACCAAAGGGAGGGGATGATTTCCATCCCAACACCAGGCAACAATTGTAAGAATCTGCCCCCCCCCCCAATTCCTGTTCAATTCACCATTCAAAAGAAGAGATCACCTCAGTAAAACATTCATGAGGAAGTTTAACATAATAAAAAATTAAACAGGCTTTTGCTATAAAGTATGAAATATTTAGAGAGCTGCTGTTAGCTAATTGCATGCAGAAACTACAGAGTCCTCTGGCATCTTGGCTAAGTAATGAGATCAGATGCTGGGATCCAGCTTTTAGCCCTGACATTATACATGGAAGAGAAAAGCCCAGCCAGATCCTTTGGGGATGAGCAAAATCCCTGCACAAATTCAGTTGCTGCTCTGATCTTGTCATGTTATCACTTGTTTTTCCATTGCTTTTTATCCCATCCCAAATTTTGGAGATGCTTAGGCATTCTTTAGAGCATTTTCATGAATGTTTTTTTTAGAGAAACCCATTTTTAGAATCCCCTTAAAGTCATTTTAGAGCATTTTGGGGGTTATGGGATGTTCAGGGAGGGGTAGCCCCTCTGGTGGAGGTGCCTGCTGTGGTCCTTTTAGGGCTGCTCATTCCCACCTCATGCTCAGCTCTCATCTGTGGCTCCAAGTAGCTGAAACAGGTGAGCAGTTACACCCTGGCAAACCATCTCAGCAGATGGGCCAGACCAGTTGAGAGTAGCTGATGGTCTTCAACTCCTTCAGCTCTCAAGGAGACTGGGGAGGGGGCTTGTCTATCCCACCCAGCCTGTGAGGTCTGGCCCTGGCAGACTGAACAGAGGAGACTGATCAACAACCAATGATCAAGAAAGGAAGTGGTGAAATCCCAGCTAGAGAAGGGGGTGGAGTACAGAGACTTGGAATCTCTCCAGGGAGGAAGTGATGGAGGCCACACATACATAACCCTTAAGAGCCTTGAAACCTTTATCTGCCTGTTCACAACAAAAAGTGGTTGATCTGGCAAGATTCCTGTAAATAGGCAAGCACCGATAAAGAAACTTCTCTGATCATTTCACAGTGTTGTTTGAGTTTCTTGCGCCTGTCTTGTTCAGAAATCTGCCTTGTTTTCTCTTGAGATCTGAAGAGGAATATACATTCTGGGCGTCGAGGGAGGAGTCCCTCTTGTAGACATCTGCCCGCCGGGTTTTCAGGCATTCCATCAGCCGAGGACCCGGGGTAGGGGCGGGGGGGTAGCGGTCATTATAAGGGAGAGCCTTCGTCCTAGGGAGACCACTGTGCCTCAGATAGACGGTGTGGAGTCCCTCCTTGTGAAGTGGGGGCAAGGGGTTCAAGTGG
>NW_015386669.1:335252-343499 GCF_001527695.2 Protobothrops mucrosquamatus | reverse complement strand
GACTGACCTAGGGTGAATTTTTAAATAGGGACAATTTTTAATGATTTTAAACAAGACACAGCTACAAATATTTGGTTTTTAATTGGCTTTTATAGGGAAATGTTTTGTATTGTTTTTAATATGCTGTGAGCCGCCCTGAGTCCCATGGGGGAGAAGGGCGGCATATAAGTCTTATTATAAATAAATAAATAAATAAAAAATTCTTCTCAATGCTTCATCCAGTGGGAGGAAAGGAGGAGAGAATTGACCTAAGTAGTAAGTAACTTAGACGAAACAAAATTGGGGAAAGGATACTTCAGACACAAATGCCAGGAACAGCCTGAGAAATTGCACCAAACACACCAGGCCGCTCCTATTAATGGGGTTGGATCAACCCCTGAACCTTCTTGCTGATTTACAAATATTGAAAATGATGTCATTCTGTAATGGAGATGGAGATAGAACTTACTCCCCGAGTCCAGAGGGAAAAGGTAAAGTGTGCCAAGTTCTGCTGCTGCTGCTAATGATGGTGATGATGGTTTTCCATGGTTAGGAAAACCATAAAAAATCATCGTTAGCAGCAGCAAAGCTGGAGTAGAACTTGGTTGAGTGTCACCCAGTGGGGAAATGTGGAGGAGGGAAGAAGAGGCTTGTAACCATGTTGGCCAGAAATGAGCACTGTATGGGCAACAGCAACGGCTTTTATTCATTTGTGGATCAACACAAAGGTCCAAATATCACCCCCACGGTGCCATAGGCACCAGAAGCAGCTTGGGCCTCTCTCAAACAAAGGAAGTCCACTGCACTGCACTTGCTTGGGTAAGCCCAGCAGCACGAGTGGTTTTCCCTCACTGACAAGAGGAGCCTTGGCCCAATCTATTTTCAGCCCCACAATCTGTCAACCTGAGACTAAAGACAGACCACGGGAGAAGATTGTGAGTCCCAGTGGCTATGCGGGGAAGTTCCTGAAGTCTGATCTCCAAGAAAGGCCACCTGGGCTAGTGGTGGGGAACTATCTGGACCTAATTCTAAGATTGTAATGGTGGTTCCCTGACCAGTAAAGATTCAGAGGACATTTATGCATGCAGCTACAAAAGTGCTGTCAAGGATCTCTGACAAAGCTAAAGGGAGCCCTTCATCACATAGGGAGGACTTAGCTATATTTGAGATTTCCCTGAAAGTTGTGGAAATTGCTCTAAACGTGTGCTGAAATGAAGTGAGAGTTCTATCTACTGCACTGAAGAACGGCCACTGAAAAGCGAAGACTTTTTCCTTGATAAGAAGAGGGCAAAAGGTTTTGAAGACAGATGTGGACAGCTGGAGCTGGGCCAGAAGAAGAGGAGCAGAAAAGGAGGGCCTCTCAAAGACAGGTTGGGATTAGGTTGTGCCTTTGGATGTTTCCTTGTGGTTTTTTCACAATCTCACGTGGATAAAGTGATAAAGGCTCATGGGGGAAACAACTCAAGGAACCACAACTGGAGAAGACCAAGTCCAGATGATCCCCTGGAAAGGAGGGGAAGATTGAAAATTGGGGAGTCTATCTGGATTTATTGTGTTGATTAGTTGTCGGTTTAAGTTAGTCTGCTTGTTACAGTAGACACTGAGGTGTAATTTATGTTCTAAGCTGCCATGAGCTGAGGTGAGTGGAGGAAATACAAATCCAATAAACTACCTTAATAATCTACCTTTGTCTGTTTCTGGGTTTTTAAAAATGGCCTTCACAGCATCCTATCATAGGATGAAAAACGTGGTGCAAAGCAGAAGAACATTTCTTTCCTTTTTAAAAAGCAGGTTTAAATAGAGCTCACATTCTGGTATACGATTCAAAGATATTAGTGAAATGTAAGAAATGTATTTATAGAAAATGAGGGGGAAATCCTTTTCAATGATCAAAACGTTTTAAATGTTTTTTTACTATATTAGAACTATACTGTTCTTATAGCATTATATTTTCAAATGCTGCTTTTAAGAATAATAGGATATTCTGCTAGACTAGAGTGCTTTATTTCAATTTCCTGTTTAAATGGTAGTGAATGGAGATACTTGGCAATTATCTCCATATGGCAAGAAAACGGAAAAATAACACCTATCCATTCTAGATGATTTCAAATCACGAAGACCAGATGGATTATATCTTAGAACTCCGAAGGAGCTGGCAGACGTGATCTCAGAATCATTGAAGCACCAGATTTCAAAGATCCTGGAGCACTGGGGAACTATCAGAGGGCTGGAAAAGAGCTGATATGGTGCCAATCTTCAAAAAGGGGGGAAAAATAGACCCAGAAAACTACAGAGCAATCAGCCTGACATCAATACCTGGGAAGATCTTGGAGAAGATAAACTAGCCACAGACATGCAAACAACTAGAAACAAGAAAAGCTATTACTGGAAGCCAACATAGGTTTGTTGAAAACAGATCATGCCAGACAAACTTTAATGCACTTGGCAAAGTGACTAAATTAGTGGGCTAGTGAAATGCTGCGGACATAGTATGCTTGGATTAAGTAAGGGATTTGACAAAGTAGAACACAAACTACTGCTTTATAAGATAGAAAAATGTGGGATAGACAGCATGACCACCCAATAGATCCATAACTGGCTGACCAACCACACTCAAAGATCCTAAATGGAACTATACATGGAAAGAAGCAGGCGGTAGGATACTGCAAGGTTCTGTCTTAGGCCCAGGACTCTTCATAAATGATCTAGATGAGGGGACAATTTGGAGACAACATCAAGCGGGGGGGAATAACCAACACTTTAGAAGATAGCATTAAGACAGAGGTCTCCAACCTTTCTCGGTTGGCAGACTGGAGGAAAAGAGAGGATGAAGGATTTTATGCACGTGTGCGCGCGCACACACACACACACACACACGGGGCCGTGAGCACACGTGATGCAAATGGGCAGTGCTAGCACCCGCATGACACTCGCTAGCACTGCCCCATTTTTGCTGCGTGGGCAGTAGCACCGCCCTGTTTTCGCTGCTCGGTACCCTGTTTTTGCCATGCAGTGCCCCGTTTTTGCCTGTTTGCATAGCGATGGTGCCCCATTTTCATTGCATGGCACCCCATTGAATCGGTGGTACCTGGCTCAACAGCAATAACTGTGAGAGGGATTTAACTGTCCTTGTAGATCAGGGGTCGCCAACCCCTGGTCTGTGGACCAGTACCGGTCCATGTCATACTAGCAAACAGTCCACACAAACAAGTAAAGCCCCATCTGTGGGATGCAGGCAGCACACAAATCCACACACTCTCCGGTCCGCGGATAAACCTTTCACCATGGAACTGGTCCCTGGTGCCCAAGAGGTTGGAGCCCTCTGTTGTAGATAATCCCCTAAATATCAACCAGGAGTGTTCTGCAGCTGCCAAAAACCCAATGTAGTCCTAGGCTGCATCAACAGAGGGATAGTATCAAGAGCACGATACTTTCTCTGTTTTATGCTGCACTAGTGAGGCCACACTAGGAATACAGTTTTGGTCACTACAATACAAAAAGGGTGTTGAGACTGTAGAAAGGATGCAGAGAAAGCAACAATGATGAATAGGGGGTTGGAGACTAAATGACGAACAGTTGGGGGAACTGGCTATGTCTAGTCTAACAAAGGACTGGGGTCGATGTGATAGAGTCTTCCAATTTTTGAGGGGCCATTACAGAGAAGAGGCTCAACCTATTCTCCAAAGCACCTGAAAGCAGAACCGGAAGTAATGGATGGAAGCTTAACAAAGAAAGATCCAACCTAGAATTAAGGAGAAACTTCCTGTCAGTGGAAACAATTAACCAGTGGAACAGCTTGCCATAAGACGCTGTGGGTGCTCCATCATTGGAGGTTTTAAGAAGAGATGGGAGGGGGTGTCCTGCTTGAGCAGGGAGTTGGACAAGAAACCTCCAAAGCTCCTTCCAACTCTGTTATTCTGACTTCTTTCTTCTTCGTCTTCTTTTTTTAAAAAAATCATAACTCATGTCAAATTTTCACCTCTCACATGGGGCTTCCATGAGAAAACTGAGGATATGGAGAGCAGTGAGCAAAAGGTGGGACTAAATGACCTCTAGGTTAGCTTTCCATGCAATGTTTCCAAACGGTTCAACTGCAATTTGACTTGAATCAACTTCACTGGAGCCATCTGGCCAAAAATATCCCAAGCTTCAGATAAACTCAGAGCCAAAATCCTGGCTTCCTTCCCCCCTCCCCCTCCTCTCCCCTCCTCCAGTAGTGTTGCCTCCATTTGTTCCAGTAGCTCTCCCTCCGATTGTGAGAGCCATTGAAATCAGTGGAACTGTATTTGTTGAGGAGGGCTGTGGTCCATGAAAACTTATGCCATAATAAATATGTTAGCCTTTAAAGTACTCTACCACAATCTCCTGTATATTGGCTTTTATGAACGCTATTGCAGAAAATAAACACAGCTTCTGCTCCAGAGACCAAATATTCCACAATTGTATATTTATCGTGGTTGTACTTCTGTAGTTATGCTTGCAATCATGCAATCTTCTTCCCTCCCTTCCCCCCTTTCCCCCCCATGCACACATTCGAACAGCTGGAAAAATTAGTCCATTAAACATGCCTTGGAGTAAAAAGATTACAAGACACATTAAAAAACTAAAAGAGCCTTTTGTTCAGCTACTTCTCCTGCTGTTGCATTTGAATAAAATCATCAGAGGCCAGAAGGGAGGAATAAACCTAACAAAAGGCAAAGAGGTTCCCATGGAAAATGAATTAAAAGCACCTTAAAATTCTACAGTTTCTTAGCCCACCAGTGCCAGAAGCGGCAGAATACACTATAGATTAGGGCTGATTAAGATGGAGACGAGAAAGGATTTTCCATAAAATGTGGGAAAAGATCCCAGTCAGCCAGAGGGATTCTTCTGTTCACACACTCTAATTTCTGTCTGTATTTGCATGTATAATAGGTGCAGACTGTATCTGTGTGCCAGGCTTATACTTTTTCAATTTCCTATGAAGGTGAAGAATTGGGAGGAGAGAATATGCAGAAGAAAAACCAAGCCTGTAAAATGCATGTGATGATTTTGCATGAATCTATAGCGTTTGACTACTTTTAGAAAAAGAACGCACCCCTAGGAGGCAGCCACTGTAACCCAAAACTTCCCTGTCAGGCATTTGAGCACCTGCCCCCTCGGCTGGATAGTAGAAACCATCAGCCATTAAAGCTTCTTGGATGAGAAGTGAAATGTTTTCTTCTTCCTCCTCCTCCTCCTCAAGGGAAAAACAGTCCAGTTGCCTTTTGAAAAAACACCCATCAGCCATTAACTTTGGAAATGTCTTTCCTTCTCTGGGTTGGAGAGTGATGTGCAGTAGCTTTCGCCTGTGGGAAACTGCAGCTCAGGTCTCCAGCATCTTCTGGGCATGCAGCCATGGCTGAGGTGGGCTCAGCCTCGCCTGCGTCTGCATCCTAGGATGGTTTCGGGGCTAAATGCCACTTGGTGGAAATCTAAATCAGACACACATGGGAAGCATAACCAAAATATTCACTGTAGTGCTGGAAACCTTTTGTGTTGTTCTAGTCAAATAAAAAATCAAGGAATGTAGCTCCTGACTACATGCCTCAAACTCCCATATTTTATTATTTATCTTTAAGGAGAGCAGTAAAACTGGTCATCAGATCCTCCTCAGCAAACCCAGTTAGTTACTCCATTGTTTAACCTGGGAAGCAACCAGTGCTTTTTTTCTAAAAAAAAAAAAAAAAAAAAAAAAAGGTGCCAGAACTCACACACGTCATACAACCCGCCTTGCCTACCCTACAACGTTCCATCCAAAAAAGGTGCCAGAACTCCGTTCTGGGCGTTCTATGACAAAAAAAGCCCTGGAAGCAACTAATATGTGGGTTTCATCTCTGACTGAAGCCAGGATGAAGGTGCAATTTAAAAATCTAGATAGGGATTCTAGGCGGTTCAAACTGCAGCTTAAACAGTGATAAAACTGGAAAACAGAAAAAGATCGTAAGCAGCACATATTCCAGACTGGATCTGGAGGGCAGCCAAATACAAGAATGAAATATGAAAAGTGCAAGAGAATAAAAACATCTTCCCAGCCGCTGAGAAACAGCAGGCATCAGGTTTGAGGGAGTGAGTCCTTAAACCAGAAGCCTGTTGGAGGCCTTTCCCCTCTCCCTTGGGTTGGCCAGGCCCTTCCCTACTCTGCTGGCTACGCTACTATAGCCCTAGTACCAACACCCAGCCCTTCCATCTCAAGAGGCACAATCCTGCCACGGCCTGTGTGGGCCATGACACACTTTGGAGGAAATTGTGCAGGTGTGATAGACCAGCCTTAGAATCTAAGGATAATTCTTGTGAGCCACCGAGAGTCCTTGCTTGACATAGGCGGCCATATAAGTCCTCTAGGATAGAATACTTTATTGGCCAAAGGCGACTGGACACAAAAGGAATTTGTCTTCCATGCATAAACATACATCTTTGATGTATACAACAGTTACACTAATATCAAAGAAATTTTGGAATGAAATCATTAAAGAAAAGAAGCTAAAGGAGGGACAAAATAAAAGGTGAATGACAAAAATTAAAATAATGTCAAAGAAACAGTGGTGGATAACAGGTTGAGTTATCCCGTGTTGAAGTTGGCCTTGTCAAGTTGTCCCGCATCGAATTCTCCAGGTGAGTTGCTGAGGTGAGTTGCCTGGGGTGAGCTGGTTGTGGTGAGCAGCTATGTTGAGTTGTCCCATTCCAAGTCCAAGGGACTCTCAAGGGTCTTCCCCAACACCACAATTCAAAAGCATCAATTCTTCGGTGCTCAGTCTTTCTTGTGGTCCAACTTTCACAACCATATATTACTACTGGGAAAATCATAGTTTTGACCATATAACAGGACATAGTATCTTGGTTTGCCCCGCACCTTAGGCTAGGGTCTGGTGAGATTCTGCAATTTGTAGTTCAGCCTATTGTCTTAACAAGTTGTGAGACCCAGAATATCCAGTATATCGGTGGGGCACAGCATGTCATGTGAAACTGTAACTGTGCCTTGTTAACTGGATTTGAATTAGGGCTAGTGTGAAAAACAGGCAGTGAGTAGCTATGAGCAGATCTGTACTAGAGCTCTCCTAACAGACCATAGAGGTTCACAGGATGAACCAGGCAGCATCTGAAGCATCCCATTTTAAGCCAAGGTCTTCTGCCAAATTGGCAAATGGCATGAGAAATCAACTGGCTGAAGCACCTTCTGTAGACGAGATCATTTCTACCTGGTTTTCTGCCTCTGTTGCCTATGTACAAGTCATAAAAGCCCAATGGCAGGAGCTGCGTCTCCCTCCATATAGTTCAGATTATGAACATAGAACATAGAATAATAGGGTTGGAAGTGACCTTGGAGGTCTTCTAGTTCAACCCCCTGCCATGGCAGGAAATCCTATACCATTCTGGACTTTCTTTGAGCTTGATGGGATGGATACATATGATCATAGAAAGAATAACCTAACAGAATAATAGAATTGGAAGGGATCTTGGAGGTCTTATAAATGCCCCCCCAAGCAGGAGACCCTACACCTGTGGAGATGGTTACCAGCATCACATTTCTGGTTGTGCAGCTAATGAGTAGGCTGGCTTGGTCGCTCAACAGTGTGACACTGGTGAAGCGGGCACAGCAGCACTTGCATTTTCTGCGTCGTATGAGAAAAGCACATCTTCCTTCCCCTGTTCTTATATCACTTTCTATAGAGGGATGATTGAGAGCATCCTGTCATATTGCATTACTGTCTGGTTTGGAAGCATCACTGCTTCAGACAGGAAGGCGGTGCAGAGAGTGGTGAGGATGGCAGAAAAGATTATTGGTAAGTCACTTCCTTCCATCCAAGACATAGCACATAAGTGTTGCTTGAGCAGGGTCTGCAAGACTGTCTGGGATGCTACACATCCTCTTCATAATCTGTTTTCTTTGTTACCTTCTGGGAGGAGGGGGCTTTGTGGTATCCGAAGCCAAACATCCAGATTCAATCACAGTTTTGTTCCATATATTATCAACCTTGTGAACTCTAAAGCTTCCTCTTTCCGTTATGTATTCAAGATGGACAGTGATTAATATTTATATGTTGTTTATATGTAAGTGTTAGATCGCGCAGGCAGTAAGACACGAGTCGAGTGACAGTCAGCTCTTGGTTTATTGGCAAGGCATAAGGTAAATCCGGACTGGCTCTCTGGGCCAGGGGAGCCCTCTTTTATGGGATTCCCCTGGCTTGTAATCACACAATTCCATTGGCTGGCAAGACCCTGTTGCTAGTTAGCCAACCAGCAACGGGC
>NW_015386669.1:323426-332268 GCF_001527695.2 Protobothrops mucrosquamatus | reverse complement strand
CGTCAGCCAGACAGTGCCGGCTGGCGACCCCCAGGGGGAGGGCCTTCTCGGTGGGAGCTCCCACCCTATGGAATGAACTACCCCCAGAGATCAGGGTGATCCCGGATCTCCCTTCCTTCCGCCGCGCCCTCAAGACATGGCTATTTAAGCTGGCAGGACTGGCCTAAGGGGTTTTTTAGTTGGGTTTTAAAACAATTTTAAAATAACAAAGGCCAAATTAATATTTCCTTTTAATTACGTTTTAATGGTAGTATTTTTGTACTTTTGTATTTGTTTTTATTAGGCTGTTAGCTGCCCTGAGTCCGCAAGGAGAAGGGCGGGGTAAAAATATAATAAATAAATAAAATAAATAAATAAGAGAAGAGAGGAGAGGAGAGGAGAGGAGAGGAGGAGAGGGGGGAGGGGAAGGGAGGAGAAGAGAAGAGAAGAGAAAGAAGATAGGAGAGGAGAGGAGAGGAGAGGAGAGGGGGAGGGGAAGGGAAGGGAAGGAAGGGGAGGAGAAGAGAAGAGAAGAGAGGAGAGGAGAGGAGAGGAGGAGGGGAGGAGGAGAGGAGAGGAGAGGAGAGGAGAGGAGAGAAGAGAAGAGAAGAGAAGAGAAGAGAAGAGAAGAGAAGAGAAGAGAAGCATCTGGGAGACAGGATCAGTTTCTTCATGTATCTGAAGGACTCTCCTGTAGGAGACTGGGCAGAGTTGGTCTAGAAGGGAGGCAAGAAACAAGGGGCTTAAACTATACCAAAGTTTATTTTGGTTGGACATTGGAAGGATGTCCTCATGGTAAGAGCTAACCCAGGAAGGGATGGCTTATCTTTTCATCTTTGAATCAACACTGTAGGGCCATCAGTTCTGAGGCTGCAGTTGTGGATACCTGCTCTGAGAAGGAATGAATTAGATGATCTCACAGGACCTTCCCAAGACTTCCATGTTATGACTCTGGTAGAAGATTTTTCTTATTTACCATATTGGTTTGGCTGCAAAATCACGCCCTTCTCCAAGGTATTGGTGGGAATTCACAAAACCTTTACAAGAACAAATTTTGTGTTATATAAAACTCTCCTCTCCTTTTCTTTTTTTTAAATTTGATTTGTGTGAACATTGGCAACTTTCCATAAGTGTCTGTTGGACTACTATCCTAAATCATCTTGAAGATTCAAAAGCAGAAGAGGCACCTGTGACTGTCCACTGTGGGATCAGAGGGAGAAACCCCCTTGGATTCAGGGGGCCAAACGTTACGTTTAAATAAATCAATTTGTGAACGTACAAACAAGAGAAACAAAATGTCCTAAACTTCCCCATCAGTCCAATGAATAATTAAAGGGAGGCAAATGAATTCTTGGAGGTGATTCATTTGAAATATCAGCCCCCAAACCAACTTTTGTATAATCAAGGTTGTAATTTCAGATTTAATTTCTCTTGCCTCTCCTGGACTCCTCTGGGCACAGCTCCATAAATCTGCTTTGCTCCCTAAGGGGAAATTACATGTTAGGTTAAAGGGGATTGCATTTTAAAAATAGCAGCTCTTTGTGTTTGTGTGTGTGTGTGTATTCGTGCATTTGTGCATTCGTGTGGGGGAGAGACAGAGGGAGGGAGCTTTAACCCTTCCCTCCTGTGTCTGAATGGGAAACCAAATCGATCCCTCTTAATGTAATTACCAGCTGAATCATTTTCGCCGCTAGGAAAGAAAAGTTCTCCTTCCCAAAAAAGGATTTCCGCTGGAGTCCTGGCACGCCATCGCAGCTGTCTGCCGCTGCAGCTTGTTTGGCTTGTTGGTTTGCTGTTCAGTAACTGCTGGGATGCCTAAGAAAACAGCCACCGGCATCCCAGGATTGGCCTGCGAATCCCAGGCGCCTGCTGAGTGGCAAGCCCGTCCCTCCGGCTGCTCTGAGTTGCCAGGTTTGGAGCAGACGTGCCCAGGATGCCACTGCCAGGCTGCCAGCTGGCTGGGCGGGGTCCAAATTGGATGCCAAGGCCCAGAGGCCTCTTGGTTCTCAAGAAGAACGGCGTTGGTTACTGAATATCCCGAAAGAGGATCTGCCCTGGCGCTCCATTCTGTCAAACCAGGGAGGCCTCCTTAAGAGAAGCCATTGCCAAGACACATCAGTGGCACACCTGCCTGGAGGGACCCAGGGGTTGCTGGGCTAGGAAGGTCCTTCCTCAGATGGGGACTATGAAATGAATAGGAACCCTCACCATTTCTCACCCGCAACCGCCATTTTTGTTGAATTCTGGCAGTTTCTGAGCTGAGCTAGAGAGAGGAGCACCTTCTGCTCCATATCTGAGAATATGGAGAGGATGGAAGCGGAGGATATGGATCCTATCTCAGGGTCCTCCTCTCTTCATCTGGCCCTGCCTGGTCAGCCTGCAACCCTTCGGGGGCCTCTCCACAAGCTTTAGGCAAATGGCCTCCGACCTCCCTCTCTGGAGCATCCTGGCTCCCCACAAGTGGGCATGCTCAGAGGCGGAGGGTGGGAACTGATTCTGGCCTCAAATAGTGCAGGAATCCCAGGCAAAGCCAGCCCAGCACTGAGCCTGAATGGAGGGACCTCTCCCTTGGTGATCCTTTGGCCACCCTTGGCATCTGCTCCACCTTTTCTGAGTTTCTTCATATAGGCCAGGGGTGTCAAACTCAATTTCACTGAGGGCCGCATCAGCATTGTGGTTGCCCTCAGGGGCCGGGTGGGTGTGGCCAGGGTGGGTGCGGCCTACTGGGTGGGCGTAGATGGAGTGGGTGCAGCCTACTGGGTGGGCATGGCCAGCTCTACATCATTCGTGTCAAGGGTGCCCGTGGGGGCCTGGGCAGGAGTGGGACAGATCTGAGGGTCTCTGGCAGAAGGGGGTGGGACCGGGGCAAGTGCCAAGGCATGGTCCATTTCTTCATTCCTCTCAAAGGGTGACACCTCCCCAGCATGCACTCAGGGGGCGGGGCCAACGCAGCAGGGGCTGGTTCCTCGCTGTTTCCAGATGGCCTTGTGGAGCTAAGACTGAATGCGTTTCAGCATAGATGGCCACCACAAAATTGTACATTGGCTCCCGGCCGGCCTGGGCCAGGGCCAAATCAGAGGGGGCTGTTCCCTCACTGTTTCCAGGATGGCTTTGCGGGCCACATGAAACCACTTCGTGGGCCGCATCCGGCCCCTGGGCCTTGTGTTTGACATGTCTGATATAGGCAAAAAAAAAACCACCAACAAAAATTGCAGAAATTGGGTATGTCCAGTCTAATGAAAAGAAGGACCAGGGGAGACATGATAGCAGTGTTCCAGTATTTTTGAGGGGCTGCCACAAAGAAGACAGAGTCAAGCTATTCTCCAAAGCACCTGAAGGCAGGACAAGAAGCAATGGATAGAAACCGATCAAAGAGAGAAGCAACCTGGAATTAAGAAGAAACTTTTTAACAGTGAGGACAATTAACCAGTGGAACAGAAGTTGCCTCCAGAAATTGTGGGTGCTCCATCACTGAAGGCTTTCAAAAAGAGACTAGACAACGATTTGTCTGACATGGTATAGGTTCTCCTGCTTGAGCAGGGGGTTGGACTAGAAGATCACCAAGGTCTTTTCCAACTCTATTATTCTATGTTTTATGAATTCTTTCTAGGAATGGGAGCTGTGGTTAAGCTGTGAAGGGTCTGTGAAGACGTTCCAGAGGGGCAAAGACCTGCCCTGCCCCCTCTCTGCCTGGTTCTACTCAAGAGTTTGGGCAAGAAAAGGGTTTCACGGGAAAAGCTCTGGGGTTCTGGGCAAAGCTACAGTTCGTGTGTGAATCATTTAGGAGTGACTGGATGTCACAAATAGCATAAAGGGATGAGAAAATGGATTGTGATGAGAAGGTTTGGGGAGGCTGAAATGAGCTTTGGCAAATAATGAGCCTAGTTCACACATGCTTTGCTTTAGATGGCTCCATTGTTCAGTTCTTAAGGAGGCCGAGCTGATGGTGTGAACCGTTTCAGTTAAAGGCCTTTGAGCTCTTTTCAGTGGTGCAACAATGCAGCTGACATGAGCCTTTGATGATCCACTCATGCGGCCACTCCTCACTTAATGTTTCAGTCACTGAATAGTGCACCGGCATGCATGGACTAATCCTGAGGAGTGACTCGTCTACCCCAGCAGGAGGAGGAGGAGGAGGAGGTGGCGGCTTTGAGTCTGCTGTTTGGGCAAGTTTTTACTCAACTTCACAGCAATGCTGATGTTAATTGCTGAATTAAGTGCCTGGCAGACCAATTAATCCTCCTTGGCAATCAGTTGGACCTTTAGATCAAAATACCAGCAAACTACCTTGGCCCGGTTCCAATCTCACTCAGGCTTCATTCTTGGCTGGGGCAGCAACCTTGTTTCGGACAGGATTGCCCCCCCCCCTGCATTTCCAAGAGAGATGGCTGCTCTCCCCTGGTAACATCTGTCCAGGCTGAAAGGCAGGGTGGGTGGGTGGGGTGGGGTCTGGATTCAGGGGCAGTTTCCACATTCCTTCAATGGGGTGGGGGACGTTTCCTTGTTTGCCACCCCAAGAAGAACTGCCCAAACGGGGCCACCAAGGGCAGACCAGTAGAGAAACCGTCTGAGAAACAACGGCAACCCCCCAGTTAAAAGAAGTGGAGGCGTACATAAAAGTAAGACGTTGTCGGAGCATGTCGCCCCTCCCTCCCCTCCAAACATAGGAGAACAAATGGGTGGGGAGGTCTTTCAAAGAAGCATCAAAGGGCAGTTTGGGGAGGCTTTAATTAACCTGACATTGGCTGGGAGACCAAGTGCCAAGCACCGTCTTTGGGGATAATTTCTGACTTGCCTGCTCGAGGGAGAGGAGGAGGGTACAAGAGGACCAGTTATCAGCGATATAATACTAATCAGGAGGGCAGACCTAATTGAGGAACTGGAGAAAGCAAGACCATTGGGGGACATGAGCCCTGTCAAGCTGAGTTCTTGATTTTAATTACAACTACATGTAGTGATCTTGAAGTAATAACCCTCAGATTTTAATATATCTAGACCCAATGCTAAGACGGATCCCACAGCAGGAGAACTAATGGGAGAAGGAGCTTGTGATGAACTCAAAAGGAGTTCAAGAATGGAAACAGAAAGAGACACTAAAAGAACCATTACAAACAACTGCAATATGAAGGAACTATTGAGAACACCAGAAGAAGCCAACGTGTCTATATGAAAAGCATCACAAGATCTGACAGCACAAAGGATCCCACAAGAAATGGAAGGAGAACCAGCCAGCCAGGGCAGGCAAGCACATTGGACTCAGAAAAGGAAACTTAGAGAGAATTGAGGTGAGCAAATAGTAACCCAAATGGATTCAGAAGAAAGTAAAAAATGGAGAATGCCAGAGAATGCCCCAAAAGCTGAACAACCAAGTTCCTATTTTGGCTTGAGCCTCTTCATCAAAAGAAGGAGCTGTTCCACTTTTTAGACTAACCAACTTTTTTCCTTTAGCATAGAACAGAGCTGGAAGGGACCTTGGAGGTCTTCTAGTCCAACTCCCTGGTCAGGCAGGAGACCCTATACCATTTCAGACAGGTGACTGTCCAGTCTCTTCTTAAAAACTTCCAGTGATGAAGCACCCACAACTTCTGAAGGCAAGCTGTTCACTGGTTAATTGTTCTCACTGTCAGGAAATTTCTCCTTAATTTCAGGTTGCTTCTCTCCTTGATTAGTTTCCATTCATTGTTCCTTGTCCTGCCCTCTGGTGCTTTGGAAAATAAGTTGACCCCCTCTTCTTTATGGCAGCTTCTCAAATACTGGAATATTTCTATCATGTCATTCCTAGTCTTTCTTTTCTCTGGACTAGCTAACCCAGAAATTATGAAAAGCATAACTGGGCAGAAGTGATGCTGGGACTGCAGAAAGAAGGCCCAGGTAGGCCTATTTGCTCTCCAGAACCAGATGCACCCTGAACTCTCTTTTGTTGTCACCCCAAAAGTAGTGGGAGCTGCAGGACAGGAGAGATTGTCTCCCAGACAGAATCGGCTGGAAGGCTGCCTTCAGAAGAAACGGATTGCCCCATTAGGGGAAGAATGTGGACACACTCCTGGCTTGTGGGTTTTTTTTTCTCTCCATCCTTTTTTTTTCTTCCAACAAGTGGGAGGATGTGCAGTTTGCTGTTTGTTTAGACAGATCCCATGGTTACTATGCAGGGCGGCCCTTTCATCTCAGCTGCTTGTAAATATTTGTCCTGTTGGGAAGGCAGCGATCCTTCAGGAATGCCAGCGGAGCAGTTCACCTCGGGAGCCAGGCTGCCCCCAGCAGGGAAAGGGGCCCAGCCAGCTGGTGGTGACCCCCAAGAGAAAGCCCCGGAGGAGGAGCCTGGCTGGGCACCGCAGGGCACTCAGAGGAGGCTGCAGGAGGTGCAATGGACACGAAGGGTAAACCCAAGAGGCCAGCCGTTCTTGGCAAAAGTAGTTTAGGCCCTATAACTGCTGGGATCTGAAGATTGTGATGCAAAGTTTCTAGGAAATACCATTTTGATTGTGCTGAATTGACATTATAATTCAGATATTGGAACAAATAGAAAACCTTGCAGATGGAAAAGTTGGGTGAAAACATAACTTGGAACAATTAATAAATAACCACTTTTTATCATCTCTTCTTTAAAGGACATATTATCTGCAATAATAGTGGCAATATTTATAATTTTATTTATTTGTTAAATTTATTTGCCTCCTATCTCATCATGGGATTACTCGAGGTGGCTTAATAATATCTACTTATATTATCAATAATATCGCATAATATCCATTACAACCACAGTTGAGCCCAAAATTTCTGTTGTTAAATGAGAACTTTGTTGAGTTTTGCCCTATTTTACGACTTTTCTTGCCTTAGTTGTTAAGTGAATCATTGCAACTGTTAAGTTAGTAACATGGTTGTTAAGTGAATCTGGCTTTCCCTTTGACTTTGCTTGTCAGGAGGTCGCAAAAGGGGATCACATGACCCCGGGACTCTGCAATGGTCTTAAGTATGAACCAGTTGCCAAGCGTCTGAATTTTGATCATATGACCCTGGGGATGCTGGAAAGGTCTATCTATCTGCAATAATATACTCTAAAATATATACACTATTTACATAAAGAGTTAAAGGGAAGCTGGTATAGCTGTTTCAAGCTCCTTAGCTCTCATCAGCCAGCTACACCCTTCTCCTTTATAAAAAAAAAGATGCATCATAAAAAACACTTAAGACATATAATATCTACATAAAATCTATTGATAACTAAATTTGAACCTGCATTATTGTTTGTCTCAGAAACATCTATCTACTACATGGAATTATTAAATTCCATGACAAGCCAGGCAACCATCTAACCCTACTACAATTTTTAACAAAATGTTGATGATTAATTAGTCTGAGATGGAAATTATAATTAAGTATTAGAGATTCCTATTTTATCAGGAAAATATTACCAATCCCAATGTATCAATATCAATATCAAAAGCTTCAATAGATCTTAGATTACATTTTATTAAAAAAAATTCTGAACTGAATGAACTCCATGGCTGTTGTATAAAAACAGTAAGTTGTATAAATTCAGTAAGTTGTCCTGGAGATGCAATATGCAATATGATTAAAACTTACGATTAATGCATATGGTTACAAAGAGTCTTGTAATTGTTCCTTTTAGGGAAGGAGTTATTTGATACATTATTTCAAAATAATACAGATTATTTTATACTACATTCCATTTGCATGAAAATTGACATATGGATAAAGTAAGTGGATTCCCCTCCTCTCTTGTGCCCCATGGAGGAAAGGTTAACTATATAGCCCAATTATCCACGGTCTGCAGATTTTATACTATTGGCATATGTGAACCAATTACTTGTTAATGTAACCAGCTATGGATGGTTATAAAGAAACATGGCTATCATTTATTGAGATGTTTGCATAGAATGTTCATATACTGCATATATTGTATCTGTATCTGTGAATATACACCATGGATAATTTCTGTCTTCTACCTTTGTTTTCTTTTAAAAGTAATGCTGTACACTTTTTACTGCATTCAGTCAAAGCAAAAACAAAAAACTATTAAAAAGAAATGTGTTCATTGAATGCAGGATGCACAAATTATTATTATTTATTGAATTTATATGCCGCCCTATCTCCCTTACGGGACTCAGGGCAGTGAACAGGCGATAATAAAAACCACGATAAATATACGCACGTTTCTGTTCTAAAATCAAATTAAATAACAGGCCTGCTCTAAAATACCCCATACAAAATCCCCACTAAAACATAATCAAACTACGCCAGGCCGGCCGCATGGAATAGATGGGCCTTCAGGGCTCGGCGAAAAAGGCGCAGGTCCGCAACTGTACGTGGTCGGGGGGTAGGTCATTCCAGAGGGCAGGAGCTGCCACAGAGAAGGCTCTCCCCCTGGGGGTCGCCAGCCGGCATTGACTGGCCGACGGCACCCTAAGGAGGCCCTCTCTGTGGGAGCGGACTGGTCGAAGGGAGGTGTTTGGTAGGAGGCGGTCTTGCAAATACCTAGGTCCATTGCCATGGAGCACTTTAAAGGTTGTTACTAACACCTTGAAGTGCACCCGGAAGGCCACAGGCAGCCAGTGCAGCTCGCGCAGGAGAGGTGTTACATGGGAGTATCTAGAGGCACCCAGAATCCCCCGCGTGGCCGCATTCTGAACTAGCTGGAGCCTCCAGGTGCACCTCAAGGGGAGCCCCATGTAGAGAGCGTTGCAATAGTCCAGGCGGGAAACAACGAGGGCTTGAGTGACCGTGCGTAGAGTGTCACGATCCAGAAAGGGGCGCAACTGGCGTATCAGGCGAACCTGATGAAAAGCCCCCCTGGCCACGGCTGTCATATGGTCGTCTAAAGACAGCCGAGTATCCAGGAGGA